>NW_028258147.1:23205681-23508712 GCF_053883595.1 Heterocephalus glaber
TAACTATTATATGCCTATGTGTAGATTTTTTTGATCAAGGCTAGTTGGAGTCTTATATGCCTCACTTATCTGTATGTCAAGTTCTTTTCCCCTGCTTGGGAAGTTTTCTGCCATCACTTCTGTGAAGAGTATTTTTATGTCATCTGCACTCTCTCCTGTTTCTTCACTGACTCCATTCAGTCTTATGTTATTCTTCTTTGCATCGTCTAGCAGCTGCTGGATTGCTTTCTCATGGTCCCTTACAATTTTAAAGCAATTTTTCTTTTCCTGGTCACTAATTGCAATCTTATCTTCTATATCTGAAATTCTGTCCTCACACTGGTTCATTCTGCTGTGTAGACTTTCAATGGAGTTTTTAATCACCTGGAAATCTGTTTGTATCTGCTTTATGGATTCCATTTGTTTCCTATGTTGGGATTCCATCATGTTCCTCAGCTCCTCTTTTTTTTTTTGTCTGTGTCCTCTTTAGATTTATTAATCATGTCTTGCACTAAGGGCACAATGTTTGCTGTTATCTGAGAAATTATTTCTGATTTCATTTTTTCCCAGATCTTCTTTTATTGCCAGTTCAGGGAGTCCATGTGGTTGAGTATCAGATTGTTCCATCTCATTTCCCTTTGGGGTTTCTGTAGGTGATCTGGAAGTCTGTTTTTGAGGCTTGTTTACATGTCTTCTCATTTCCACAGGGTAGGGTGAGGTGCTGTTGGTGCCTGTGCGGCTCACCTTCTCTGCCCTAGAAATGGTGGAATGGTGGTGGGGGAGCCTCTTCCTGGGCGCTGGGATTGGCTCACCTCCTCTGCCCTAGGAGCAGTGGAATGAGCAACCTTATATTTAGTATGAAGGACTTCAAAGCCTAGAGAAGAATAGCTGAATGGTAAAGGGTTGAGAAGAGACTTTTGCAGCTGCATAATATTGTGAAAAGGAAGAATGGATTTGGGACCAGCCATAGTGAACAGTTCTTTGCAAATAATCAGAGCTTTCAGTTATGAACCCAGGAAGGTTAAAAAAGTAAAGAGAACAAACTAGCAGTAAGAGTATAACCCACACAGATCGAGTCTACAAGTCCCTAGTTCAAACTGTGCTATTTTCAAAGTAGGTGGATGTAATTAACTGCTTGAAAAAATCTAGGAGAATATGATATAATCAATATCAAAAATATTTACATTTAAAATAAAATAATTACTAAATTTAAAAAGGTAGCTCGTGACTGATTTATATTCTGAGGAGGAAATAGCCCATAGAATCAGACCCAGAGACGATTAAAAAAAGAGATGCAGAAAAGACTTTAATATATCTGTGATTAATATATGAAAGATAACAGAGAAAAATACAGACATGAATAAGAAATGAGTGACTTCTGCAGAAACTTATGAAAGTAACATAAAATGTTTATGAATCTGAACAAAAATCTACAAAATGTCCTATAATGGGCATTTCAGGACAACAAAACAGTAAAATATAATATCTGAATTAATAATTATTAAATAATTGGAATAAACATTCCAAGCAGAGGAGAACATAGCACTAATTGTGAATATGGAGAAAAATCTCAAAGAAAAATAAGAAAAGTGAGGAGAGCCACTCTGACTAATCCCTAGTAATTCATCACATTTACTGTTTAAGTGTTTCTGCTAGTTTGTAACTTCAGCAGCTGGTGCTCCAGGTAAGATGATCTCATCTGTGATCTGTTCATTTGTTCATCTCTCAGATTTTGTGTGACCATTTGCCCTGTAACCTGAATTCTCTGATGAATCCAAGAGAAATAATTCTCTGGGGTTTTTCTCACCATTTCTTTTATTTTTTTTTATTCTTTACAAGAATCAAAGCGGTGACTTCTAAGGATTTACATGTTAGAGTTTAAGCTAGAACTTGCAAACAAAGATAGAAAACTTACACTAACAGATATAAGGAACTATTATAAAGAGACTGTAACTAAGATCATATAATGTTAGTACAAGGATGGCCAAATACAGTCATAGAAAAGAACAGAAACTCCACAAATAAGCCTATATAATAAGGGCACCTGATTTAGGATAAAAGCTCAACTGCAACTTAGGGGAAATGACAATTTTCTCAATAATGGTGCTGGGTCCTTTGGACTATACATAATTTTTTAAAGTAAGAACCTTGATCCATACTTCATACCATATACACAATTATTTGAAGATAGTAATAGTCAGAAATGTAAATTCTAAAAAAAAAAATCAAGCTTCTCAAAGAAAAACAGTAAAACATCATGTAGTAGCCAAAGAAATATTGATATTTATTAAAATAATTATTTTTGTTCATTAAAATAAATAGGAGAATGAAATGTAAGCCAAAACTGAAAAAAATATTTGCAGTACATATATACTCAATAACCAGAATATAGTCAATACATATAAAGAAGTCTTACTATTAAATATAAAAACAGAAAATTCAAATGACTAAAAGATTGAAACAAAACTTCTCAAAAGAGAATATTAAAATAGGTGATAAATATATGCAGTTAAAAAGTTCTCTAAAACTATTTGTCAGACAGATGAAAAATGAATAATTTTGTGTCTACTAAATTGAGTAAAATGAAAAAATTGACATATTCAGCATGTTGAGCAGCTGAATCTTTTGTGGTTATCAATTTGGAATATATTTAGTATTCCTTTCTAATGCTGACACACTTATGTACTTTGAGCTAAAAGTTCCTTTTTCACAGGAATGCAAAAGAACTGATTATTGGTACAGATAACAACAGGCATGAATCTGACAGTCTTCATGTTGACTGAAATAAGTCAGACATAAGAGACCATGACTCTCTTTCCTGGAGGTTTAAAAGAAACAAAACTAATACACAGCTCAGTCAGAATAGTGCTGGGGTGGAATGGAGGACTCTTTGGGTAGGGTACAGGAAAATCTTCAGTGAGAGGATCTGGAATGTGTTAACTTGATTAGCATACTAGCTTCATGAATGAACCAACTGTAAAAATTTGTCAACTTGCATACTTAAGACTTGAGCACTTTTTATCTTAAGTTATATCTCAACATTATTTAAGTTTTATTTCAATTTTTTAAAGAAGACATTCATTTTTCCCATTCAAATGAAGTTAAAATAGGGTTGAAATTTTCCTCCTCTTATAAATTTAAGTTGTGAGGCATAGAAAATAGAAACATTTCATAACATAACACGTATTTTCCTTGTTTAATTGCCAACTTAATTTTCCATAATGGTGTTAAGATTGCTTTTGTCTTATTTGTTCTCTCCCTGCCCCATCTTTTGCTCTCCCTTCCCCACCCTTCCTCTTTCCTTCTTTTCTCTTTTCTTGGTGCTGGGAATTGAACATAGGACCTCACATGCTCTCCTACTGAGCTACAACCCCTGCTCTGTTCATGTTTTTAAAAATTGAATCAGACACTTGGAGTTTATACAAGGTCATGTTTTAGTCAAGGTCACAACAATATTTTAGTTGAAAATTGAGAAGAGGTATGGTAATACTAATCAAAGATATAAAGCACAAAAGTACTTTTTAAGGTCTATGAAAGGCTTCTTCTAAATATTACCCTAAAATGAAAATGCCTTTTTCAGTGATCCCTTCATTATCTGTTTGGAGAGTCCTTAAATTATAAGGTAAGAACCATAACTACCAAGTTAACCCTTTATGTACAGTATCCCTAGGTTTGCAGAATATTTGCTTAGTAACAGTCAATCAATTTCAGGGTATTCTCTTAAGCAATAATTTTATAACAAAAAATAACTAGCAATTATTAGATTAAAAGACAAAAGATCTAGAGATGTTGAGCAGGCAAATGTTTATGAGTTTAACAGAAATATAGTCTTTTGTTGAGCAGCCATAGGTAATATTAGGTAGCTTTTAGGACTGTATCAGATATTTGTGAAATATGATAGCCAAAATCCTCTTAAATTGGGAAGTTATGTAATTATGAGGCTGTTGCTGAAGCTCTGTCTCAACTTTTTAATATATGAAATATGAAGAGTCATTTCAAAAGTTCTTCTATTATACTGCCTAAGATAAAGTTCTACAATAATTTTTTTAATATACTGTAGTATGAGTTTCTATATAATAGGCACTTATCTATGCAGACTTCTTATTAAGAATTTAATCATTTTTCCATTTTACATACAGATCAGTACTTTGTTCACAATGGGAAAAAGAGAGTCACTTTAATATATGCTTTTTAAAGTGTGACTTCAAGAAAATTTCATAGTATGCATAATATTCTTTTATCCCCACCCTTCTTTTCTGCATTGTATTAACATACTATAAAAACACTTGAGTCAGTAATTTCCTTTTGTTGCTTTACAATTCTACTCAGAAAAACCATGAGTGCCCGTTACATAACCAGGTGTAGCCTGTCTAAATATAAAAGAATATAATAAATATACCAAGAAGCTGTTAAATGAAATATTTTCTATCTTCATAAGAACAAATGTAACTTTAAAAGGATAAAAATTTTAAAGTTGTAAAAGAATAGTAACATGAACGGTACAATTGCAAGGTTAATTTCATTCTCTCCAAAAAATATTTGTTGGGAAAGACCCATGAATAGGAAAGGGAAACGGTTTCTTTGGCTTGTAGTTTGTCTTCACCAAGCCTCATCCACTCCTGGAATCTGCCTGGAATCTGCCCACTTAGTGACTCTAGGCCCCACCTCCTGGTCTCTTCTTTAAACATCCTGGAAGGATCCCAAGGCTGAAAGGACAGATTCCAATTTAAAACTTTAAGACTCTTTGTTCTAGAACTAAATGTGATGGTTGTAGAAAATGGAACCCTTCTTCTAAATGTCCCCACTCCATCATTTAGTCCACTTCTCCCTCCTTTCTCACCTTAGCACCTTCCCTTCCTTGAGCTGTCTCTTTGCCTGAACACCCTTACAAACAAGATCCATGGACAGCTCTGCTAACAGCTCTTTTTATTTTCTTTTTACCACCTCTGAGATTTAGGGCTGTGGGAATCCCCTGCATGCAGCCAAAAAAGAAATTTTAGGGAAGAGCCACAAAGGGCTCTGGAGTGAATTCAGGACTTGTGAAACAGGCATTTGCAGTCTCAGCCACCATGGCATGGCAGAAGATGGGACACAGGATCTGTGGCCACATGCACTTGGCCTGTGGCCAGAGTATGGAGCAAAGCATCTCTAGAACCTGTGAGGGTAGAGGCCTCCTTTCCAGGTCTAAGAGTCTAGGTTTGGTATTGAACACAATGCTGTCAGAGAGTGACAAAACTTAGGGTACTTGACATATAACATACAATTAACTATGCAAAAGCTCAATTATGCAACTAAAATATTACTGAGAATAATATTCATTAAATGGAATATATTATCTGGGTTCTGAGGGCACAATACTCTGCCACTTATTGGCAACCACATCAGCTACTAGGAAGAATGTGATGTGTTCAAACTTGGTATCTATGCCCTCTGACCTCCCTAAGTCCCTGTTTTCTCTTAGAAAATGGAATCTGCTTCCACCTCACCCCAGAAAGAATGGCTGTTATCAAGAAATCAACCAATAACAAATGCTAGTGGTGGTGTGTGGAGAAAGGAACCTTTCTCCATTGCGGGTGGGAGTGCAAGCTGGTGCAATCACTGTGGAAATCAGTATGGAGATACCTCAAAGAACTAGGACTACAGGTCCCATTTGACCCAGCTATTCCCCTGGTGGGTATCTTCCCAAAAGAATTAAAAGAATCATACCACAGCGATATATGCCCATCCATGTTTATAGCAGCACAGTTTGCAATAGCTAAAGCTTGGAAGCAGCCCAAAGGCCCATCAACTGGAGACTGGATAAAGAAGATGTGGGGTTTTTTTATAAAATGGAGTACTACTCAGCCATAAAGAATGAGAAACTAGCTAAATGGATGCATATCAAGGTCATACTCTTAAGTGATAAATAGGACACACGTGTAAATACTGAATAGTTTCTCTAGTGTGAGAAACTGAAAGTGTAAATAATGGTTAAAATGATTAAAATGAATAATTGATAATTTGAAATAGGAAAAAAGGTCCAAAGAGGTAGGGGTGAAGGGAGGAGGGGGGAAAGGAAAGAAGGGAAAGGAAAAATTATGAGAAAAGAAAAAAAGTGGAAATGATGTCTATGTAAATAGGGAAGGGTGGAGAGGGTGAAGGGTGCACAGGTAATGGGGAAAAAATAAGGATCAAGATACATCATGTACATGTACAAACACCCAATGATAAATGTAAACATATTGTATACCTAAAATATACCAATAAAAGAACTTAAGAATAATAAAATAAAATGGAATCTGCTCAAAACTTGGAATGGAGTTGTCAGGGTTCATGACTGTGGTGGGGCAAAGGATGAGTGATAACTAGGAGTCAATGTCCAGTTTAAACTACAAGAGCACCCAGATGGGCTGCCTTGCTGAGACTCCAAAGTGTGGGACAGCCCCAGAAAATATCCCCAAACTGAAGCTTCTATGGCTTTTTACTGAAAGAACCAAGAATCAAATATAAAAGACAAAAGAATGGTATCTGTGCAGGAATTCATGTAGGGGACAGAGGAAGGACAAAGTGGTCTGCTAGTGACTTGTACTTCCCTAATGTAAGCAAGCCATGGTGGACATAAGCAGCAGTGGCTGAAGCAACCATATCTAAGGATAATCTGAATTAGATCCTGCTCAACAGTTGCCTTCTCTGACCTGCTTTGATCTCTAACCATGAATTCTAGGAAGCCTGAGCCATCACCACAGGGGATCCCTTCATTTTAGCAAAACTTCCAATCATTCCTCCAGCCAGAGTGTACCCACAGAGAGTTGTCCCACCCAGAATTACTCTCCTTACAAATGGTCAACAGATTATTCTTCCTTTCATTTCATTCTTAGAAAGTCCTTTTGTCTTGAGAAGAAATGATGTCATTTAAGTAAAAGGAGAAATGCAAAGGTGAGAAACACAGCCTTCTCAACAAAATCTTCTCAAGAGATTTTTCATTTTAAAGGACAGGGCTTGCTGACAGAAATGAATCTTTCACTGGGGAAAGATCTAGGTATTACAGTAAAGCCCATTGAGATTATTTGGGTCATCATATTCTATTTTTAGCTATCTCAGTGGAAATTCAAAGCAATATCACAATCTTGATGTGTTTTGGAAAATATAATAAAAATATACAGCACTATGAAGATCTTTTCAACCTAGGACATAAGAATATTATCATATCATATTAACAAAATTGGTGATAGGGGATAGATGGAAAGACAGGATAGAAGATATATTAAAACAATGTATAAAATTTATATTGAGTGATAAATTAAACAGTGAATTTATCATTAAAATTTGATCAATGTGAAGAGAGCCAATGGAAAAATCTAGCTGTCTCCTCCATAAGGAAAAATAAAATGCAAATGACTTTTCACACTCTTTATGTACATTTGTATCTTAAGTGTCTATTTCAGATTCTCATTTCCCATTTTTACAACCTAGAAATGGCTTTTTAGAGGGGCAATTATTGACGTCATCATCTCTCATTAATATGAGAGTATAATTATTTAATTTGAGAGCACTGCTATACATTACTTCCTATTCCATTTTTCCCATAACTTTGTTCATACATTAGTTTCACATAGTGCTTACATTATAAGATATTACAAAAAATTATCAGGAGAGATTTAATGCAGAAATAACAATGGTATATTATGTCCCTACTTATTCATTTATGCTTACATAACTTCAGAGATTCTCAAAGGGTTCCACAAATATTGAGTCATTAAAACTTAGTACCTCTATGAGGTGCACTTGGCTATCAGCATTATAGCTTATTATTATTCAGACACATCAACTTTCCCCTGGAGCCCTTAAAGACGCTTGCAAGTGTTGGCTTTTTAACAGTCTGTACTTTAGAATCACTATTTAGGTTTATAAAATTAACTCATTTTTCCTAGGATTCTCTCTTGTGAGTTATCAGGCTTTATCCACTTCAGGTAGAATATGAAAAAAATAGTGCTTACCTCATTTTTAGAAAACCTCTAGCTGAAAGGCCATTTCATCTCCTTCCAGAAATACATAGAAGAGGCAAAATGCTTGAGTGATGAAAAGTAATCAGTGGAAGAAATGAAAATTATTGGTATATTAGCTATTATTGAAAAATATACTATGAGCCAGAAATATACTATTGGGGTACTATATTCTGTTTATAGCTATTTTGGTGGAAATTCAAGACAATATCACAATCCTGATGTGCATTTTTGAAAATATAATAAAAATATATAGGATCATGAAAATGTTTTTAACCTAGGACATAAGATTACTGTCATATCATATAGACAATGCTGGTGATGAAGGGTAGAGGGAAAGACACAGGCTTAGTGGTACAGCGACTGTCTAGTACACAAGCTCTGGGTTTAATCTCCAGTACCATGAGGGAAAAAAAGAAAGAAACACACACACACACACACAAATACTATGTGCCTGAATTGTGTTAAACTCATTCCAGAGACAAGGGCACTTAAGGCTTTGAAAAGCTATTGTTTGCAAAAGCCCAGCTCCTTAAGTGGCAGAACCAGTCCTAGAACTCTGGTCTTTTAACTTCTAGCTCAATCCTTTATACCAATCTCCAAATTTTTCAAAAAGTGAACCACTTTTTACTGATTTCCCAGGATTGGATTTTTTCTGTAAATAATTTTAATTTAATAATTATGTATTTCACTATACATTAAAAAATTTCTAGACTCAAGAACCTCCTGCTTCAGTGTCCAGAGTAGCTGGGACTATCGACCTGAGGACCATGCCTTGGTGGAGTCTATGTGTGCGTGCGTGCACATGCCTGTCCGTGTCTGTGTGTGTGCGTGTGTGTGTTATACTGGCAATTCAACCCAGGACCCTCACACTAAGGTACAATTCAGCCCTTTTTTATTTCTTATTTTGAGACAGGGTCTCACAAAGTCACTAAGCTCCCTTGGTTGAGCTCAAACTTTCCATCTCCTTGCCTCAGACTCCCAGAGTGCTGTGATAACAGACATTGTATCACCATGCCCAGTTTGAAATCTTAATTTGTGTCTTGGTCATATTTTTCATCAATGAGACACAATGCCCAAGATTCACAATTTAAAGAGAAGTTTGGCTCACATTTATAGTCCAAGGTCAGCTGGCTCCAAGGCAGGATGGCATGGCAGAAGGACGTAGCGGAAGAGTGGCTGCTCATGTTGAGGCATCACGGAAGCAGAGAATCAGGGGAGGAGCTGGGAATGGAGCTATACATTTCCGGGTCATGCCCACAGTGCCCTTACTCTTTAGATCAGGGCCCATCTATCAGGTAAATCAGCTACGTATAATACCCCCGTAATCCAATTGCCAAAGGTCCCACCTAAGATTGCATGAGACTTTAGGGGGACATCTAGATATAAACCATAACAATTTGTATAGGGTGATGATAACTCTTGTCTTTCAGTGCTGAGGTGAAGATAAGTACAATGTACAGTGAGTAATTAACTTGTCCTAGAAGGCATTCAATAAAAGGTATTGACTATAGTTTTTACCATGATTGATACTATCTCTTCCTTCTAAAACTTGCAGCTTAGAATGGATCATCAGTTATATCAAGCACTATACTTTTTCAGCTTCTCCAATTCTATTCCAGTCTTTGAGGAGAATACAGTCCTTGTAAAACATAGGCCTCAGGTTCTTCAGCCTATCTCTTCTGAAAATCTTTTTCTCTGCATTAATTCAGCCACTCATTCCAATGCTCACATACTACTACTCCATCTGGCATCAATATCTGGCATTCTCACCCCCAATAATCTCAATATCTAGTCTCTCCAACACCAGTTTCAGCAAAACCCATGGAGCTTTTTTAACCCAGTCTCACCAAGTTCTGTTCCTGTTAGTCAGCTCAAGTTCCATAACAAAATATCAGGTTTGAGTAGCTTAAAGAATAAAAATCCATTTTCACAAAATTATAGTGGCTGGGAAGTCCAAGATCAAATGTCAGCTGATTTGGGTTTTGGTGAGGCTTCCTGGCATGTAGACAGTTGACTTCTTCTTATGTCCCCAACAGAACTTCCCTTGGTAAGCATAAAAGCAGGGAAATCTCTCTCTTTCTCAAGTTGTCAGTAAACCAATTGAGCGTGTCAGCCTCGTAACGATATGTAGCCCTGTTTCCCAAAGATCCCATCTCCAAATGACCTCACAGTGGGAGTTACAGCTTCAATATTCAAACATTTAGGCCTTTCCTTCCTAAATGCTTCCCCTTCTCACTATTGACTTTGAATTTCTCTTTCTTAATAATTTCTACTTTACAGAATCAAATTTATGCTTAAACCAATTCTTCAACTACTCTGCAGTTGAATGTATCAGGCAAAAGGTGGCTGGAATAAAGGACACAAATATGTTCATTAGTTTCACTTTTTGTTAACGACAGTGAACTGAGGTAGATGCTTAATGGTGTCAGACATTCAAGCAATTCTTTCCTGACTCATTTGACATTCTCATTTTCCCTAGAACTTTGGGACAACAGCATTGGTATTATCTAGGCATTGTGAAAAATGTAGAATCTGAAACCATATCCCAGACCTACTGAAAATCTTAGTTTTATCAAGATCCCAGGAGATTCTTAAACAGTTTTGAGAGACAGTGCCTTAAAGGATTTTCCCTTTTTTACAGTCTCAAGTCTATATGCTTTACTCTCTGCTGATGGTTAGAAGCCTCACCACAGGAAGATGTGACATTATCTTTGAGAAGAACTGTGACATTAGAATCAGAAGAGTCCCAATAAATAGATGAGTAATACATAAAGAAGCCATTCACAGAAAGGGAAGCTGATTTATTAGTCTTCAGCTGCTTTGTTCTTTCAGCTCACATGAATTTGAACACTATAATCACCTTTACAGTGTCAGCACAATTCACCTACATTACATTGTTTGTATATAATTCATAAATGACATAGTCATTTCAAGAAGCATACTTCACATAAAGACAAGGCAATATCAAATTGCTTTTCCATAATCTTCATTTGTCTTGCCAATGCACACAGCATTCTTGCTCTATGAAAATCACTTACTAATATGAAGGACAAAACATTAAACTGTTTTCATCTAGAAAATATATTTTACAATAGAAATGTTTTATGTGCTACATTAATTTGAATTAAAAAAAAACCTGTAGAACTTGAGTATTAGTGATTTATTAAATATCTCTGGGCAAAATAAATGTAGCCTGCCTATATAGCATTGGATTGATTTCCAGTATAATTATGAGCAGTTATAAAGTTATTTAAGTTTTAGTGTCTATGTTACCCTGAAACTGAATGATGCATACGGTTGAATATATATTACATGTATATCATTTCTTTTCTTTGCATAATGCTAAGGATCTAACCCAAGGTCTCACAGATGCTAGGCAAGTGGTCTACAATTGAGCTATACTGCTAGCTGTAAATACCTTCAAAAATTTATCTGGAATAATTCTGACTTGTACTGGGTGAATATACTAATTGTTTGAATTGTATATACCAGTCAATATAAAAATAGAAATTATAAGTAATATCAAAGTAACATTAAAATCATGCATGATTCAACTAGCTGAAACACTCATTGTTTCTAAATGTGTAAGTATCCTTTTTGAACTTTAGTATAATCACTTAGCTCACAGTGGCCCCTTTTCCTACAAATTTCCGGCAAGTCACATGTTTGTAGCCACTTCTGCAATATGACCTAAATAAAGGTCTACTCAGACAAGGGGACTCCAGGAGAAAGGGTCTGGGCTGGAACTCCAGGCAGCAGTGCAGTATGTAAGCCTATATGGCAAAGTCATCAATGACCCTAAAGTTGCACTGCGCAGAAGAAACAACATGTGGTTCCCTGCCTGCCATAGTGCAATGCATGGTAAGTCCTTATCAGTTCAAAGGAAATTAAAACCCCTACCACCTAAATAAAATTACCTTTTCCCCTTTTCTTCTAATTACTAATTATTTATTCTTAATTTTCGTACTCTAATCCTGAAAACCAAAAGGGAATTCAATCAAGATTGGGAATGGTCAATTGAATTGATTGAATGGTCAGACCTTCCCTCTTCCTTTCTGTTTATTTCTGACCCAAAAGATGAGGACTGAGCTGGGACGGGGCAAAAAGCTTTGAAATCAGAATGTGATTGAGGTTTTGACTTAAACTTTCCTTACTCATGAAAAGAAGACCTTTTAAAAATAAAAATGTTCTGGACATTAGAGAAATGCGAATTGAAACAACGAGTTTCCAGTTGTATTCCAGAAACAGTGAGTATTAGGAAGAAATCAAATATGAACAAATGCTGGTGAAACCATGAGGAAAAGGGAACACTTCTACATTGTTAGTGGAAATGAAAACTAGTACAACTGCTTGGGAAATCAGTATGGAGATTCCTCACACACAACTAAAACTAGAAATTCCATTTGACCCAGCTATTCCCCTTATAGTTATCTTCCTGAAAGAGTTAAAGATATCATATTACCATGACACAGGCATACTCATGTTTATAGCAGCACAACTTATACCAGCTAACTCTTTTTTAAAAATTCTTTTAGTTCTTTTATTGGTACATTTTAGGTATACAATTTGTTTACATTTATCATTGGGTGTTTGTACCTGTACATGATATATCTTGGTTCTAATTTTTTTTTTTTACCCATTACCTGTGCACCCTTCACTCCCTCCACCCTTCCCTATTTACATAGATTTCATTTCCATTTTTTTTCTTTTCTCATAGTTTTTCCTTTCCCTTTCCCCTCCCTTCCCTCCTTAGTCTTTGGACCTTTTTTCCTATTTCAAAATATCAATTATTCATTTTAATCATTTTAACCTTTGTTTACACTATCAGTTTCTCACACTAGTGAAACTATTCAGTATTTATACGTGTGTCCTATTTATTTCATTTAAGAGTATGGCATGGATATGCATCCATTCAGCAATAAATGACTCTAGATTTTCATTCTTTATGGCTGAGTAGTACGCCATTTTATAAAAAAACCCACATTTTCTTTATCCAATTTCCAGTTGATGGGCACTTGGGCTGCTTCCAAGCTTTAGCTATTACAAACTGTGCCGCTATGAACATGGGTGCTCATATATCACTGTGGCATGATTCTCTTAATTCTTTCAGGAAGATACCCTGCAGGGGAATAGCTGGGTCAAATGGAACCACTAGTCCGAGTTTTTTGAGGTATCTTCATACTGACTTCCACAGTGGTTGCACCAGTCTACACTCCCACCAGCAATGGAGAAGGGTTCCTTTCTCCCCACAACCCCACCAGCATTTGTTATTCGTTGATTTCTTGATAGCAGCCATTCTTTCTGGGATGAGGTGGAATCTCAGTGTTGTTTTCATCTGCATCTCTCAAATGACCAGTGATGTTGAACATTTTTTCATATATTTGTTTGCTGCTTTTACTTCTTTGTCTGAGAAATGTCTGTTCATTTCAGATGCCCATTTTTGAACTGAATCTTTGAATTTGGGGGGTCTGATTTTTTTCAATTCTTTATATAGTCTAGATAGTAGTCCTTTGTCTGAGGTACAGCCGCTAAAAATTTTTTCCCATGTTGGAGGTTGTCTGTTAGCTCTGTTGGTGGTTTCTTTTGCAGTGAAGAAGCTTTTTAATAAGATGATATCCCAGTTGTTGATTCTTTGTACTAGTTTCTGTGCTGCTGAGGTTTTGTTCATAAAGTCTTTTCCTAGGCCAATGTCTTCAAGAGTTCTACCTAACTTATCTTCCAGCAAGTTTAGTGTTTCTGTCTTAATATTTATATCTTTAATCCACTTCAATCTTAGTTTAGTGCATGGTGATAGGTATGGGTCTAGTTTTAATCTTTGGCAGGTTGAAATCCAGTTTTTTCAACACCATTTATTAAATAGGCTATCTTTCCTCCAATGATGGTGGTTGGCAACTTTGTCAAAGATGAGGTGGCTGAGCATGTCTGGAGTTGTTTCTACACCTTCTGATCTATTCCATTGATCCTCAGGTCTGTTCCTTTGCCAGTACCATGCTGATTTTATCGCAGTAGCTTTGTAGTATAGTTTCAAGTTGGGGATTGTGATACCCCCAGCCACGTCTCTGTTGCTTAGAATTGCTTTAGCTATTCTAGATCTCTTATGGTTCCAAAAGAATTTTTGGATTGTTTTCTCTAGTTCCGTAAAGTATATTGTTGGAATTTCAATTGGCATTGCATTGAATCTATATAGCAGTTTGGGAAGTATGGCCATTTTCACTATATTGGTTCTTCCTACCCAGGAGCAAGGGATGTCTTTCCTTTTTTTCTATTGTCTTCGATCTCTTTTTTCAGAGTGCTGTAGTTTTCAGTGTAGAGGTCTTTTGCTTCCTTTGTGAGATTGATTCCTAGATATTTCATTTTTTTGGATGCTATTGTAAAAGGAATTGTTTCCCTAATTTCTCTCTCAGTGAGTCTGTTATGTGTGTACAAGAAGAGTATTGTTTTGTGAGTGTTGACCTTGTATCCAGCTATGCTGCTGAATCTATCGATTAAGTCAAGAAATCTTTTGGTGGAGTTTTTTGGGTCTTCTATGTAAAGTATCATATTGTCAGCAAATAATGACTGTTTAACTTCTTCTTTTCCTATCTTTATTCCTTTTATTTCTCTTTTCTAATTGCTGTGGCTAATGTTTCCAGAACTATGTTGAAAACGAGTGGTGATAGTGGGCATCCTTGTCTTGTTCCTGATTTTAGCATGAAAGTTTTCAGTTTTTGACCATTTAGTATGATGTTGGCTGTTGGTCTTTCATAGATAGCCTTAATCAGGTTAAGATAAAGACCTTCTATTCCAATTTTCTGTAGGGTTTTTATCATGAATGGGTGCTGAATTTTGTTGAATGCTTTTTCTGCATCTATTGAGATGATCATATGATTTTTTTCCTTGATTCTGTTAATATGGTGTATTATATTTATTGGTGTACTGATGTTGAACCATCCTTGCATCCCTGGGATAAATCTGACTTGGTCAGGGTGTATGATCTTCTTGATGACCCTCTGTATTCTGTTTGACAGTATTTTGTTGAGGATTTTTGCATCTATGTTCATTAGGGAGATTGGCCTGTAGTTCTCTTTTTGGGTTGGGTCTTTCCCTGGTTTTGGAATCAAAGTAACACTTGCTTCCAGGAATGAGTTTGGAAGCCTTGCTTCCCTTTCAATTTCCTTGATGAGTTTAAAGAGTAATGTCATTAGTTCTTCTTTAAATGTCTTGCAAAATTCAGCAGTGAAGCCATCCAGACCTGAGCTTTTCTTTGTTGGTAAATATTTTATTACATTTTCAATTTCACTCATTGTAATTGGGGTGTTTAGAATTTCTATATCTTCATTTAACTTTGGCAATTTGTATCTATCTAGGAATCTGCCTATTCTGTGTTTTCCATTTTATTGGAGTAGAGGTTCTTGAAGTAGGTATTGATTCTCCTCTGGATTTCTGTTGGATCTGTTGTGACTTCACCTTTTTCATTCTTAATTGCATGTATTTGTGCCTTTTCTTTCCTTTTTTTGATAAGGTTGGCTAAAGGTTTATCGATTTTATTTATTTTTTCAAAAAACCATCTCTTTGATTCATTGATTGTTTTTGTATTGTTCTCTTAGTCTCCATTGCATTAATTCTGCCCTAATCTGTATAATTTCCTCTCTTGTACGAGCTTTGGATTAGTTATGCTCTTCTTTTTCTAGGAGCTTGAGATTCTGCATTAGGTTATTTATCTGAGTTTTCTCTGTTTTCCTAATATGGGCATTCACTGCTATGAATTTCCCACATAGAACTACTTTCATTGTGTCCCACAGATTCCTGTATGTTGTACTGGCATTTTCATTTACTTGTAGAAAGTGTTTAATTTCTTCTTTAATTACTTCTGTGACCCATTGGTTGTTCAAGAGGGTGTTATTCAGTTTCCATGTGTTTGTTGGGGTTTTGCGGTTTATGTTATTATCTCCAATTTTATTGCACTATCGTCTGATAATATACAGGGGGTAACTTCAGTTCTGTTACATTTACTTAGATATGTCCTATGAGCTAGCATGTGGTCTATTCTGGAGAATGACCCGTGTGCTGCCAAAAAGAATGTGTATTCTGATTTTGTGGGGTGGAACACTCTGTAAACATCTATTAAGTCCATTTGTTCAATAGCTTGGTTCAGTTTTGTGTTTTTTTTGTGTTTTGTGGAGCTGTCAATGTCTGGTGAAGTCCAGCTTTTGGGCCTATGATGAGCAGCACAGTCAAATTTCTTGGTCCCTACTTTCCAGCTTTCTGGGCAGTGTTCTGAATGTGTGTGACAGGATTCACAGGATGTGCACTGAAATGCATGTTAGTCTGAGAATGGAACGTTACATATCTCCTGCAAGATCCTTCATGTTCTCTTTCTTAGCTCACCAGAAGCAGAGGATCTAGAGCGGGTCTTCACTTGCACACCCGAGACCAAGCAGGACGAAATAGCAGTCAGCTCAGCACTAGAGCCTAAGTGAGAAAGCTTAGGACTGGGACCTAATGAGAAGTTATCTTTATTGTGATAAACCCCTGAGATAGTGGGATTATCTAATATAGTAGCTGATCTGCCAGAACCAATAAAACTGCTATAACCTAAAATCATATATTCCTATTTTTCTCTCTTTAAAAAATCTTTTATGATTATTTGTATTGTGTAGAGCAGAGGACTGTCTTTATTTTTACTTGTGAGTTGGAAATACAAGATACTTCTTTTAATCTTTCCCCTTTTCAACTAAATGCATTTTAGGCTACACGTTTTCTTCTCTGTTACTTAGGCTGTACCGGGAAGATTAGAATTGTAATGCTTTCAAAGGCATTCAACACTAAATAATATTCATTTTAATGTCTTCTTTGCCTTGAATTACACACTGTATGAAACTTGATTTTTGTTGCTAGTTTTTTTGCATTCAGGTGAGTGAGTTTACCTAGGTAATAGTATATAGTCATATACTTTATACTAGTATGTATTAGTATTATAGTAATGTTAATATATAATGTTTTAATAAAATTTCAGTATTTGAAAAAAATGTGTAGTATCTTCATTCATAACGGATTAAAGATGATTAAACTTTTTACTCCAATCTTCAATGGAGTGATCTTTTTGTTTCAGAGAGAGGTCAGTCTTTCACTAACCTTGCTCAGTTATTGATTTATGCATATGAAACATCACTGTTTGCTCACTATGTTTTGGAGTTGTTTCATTTGGCACAGCTCCCATGATTTGACCCAGGGATGATCACCTTGAGCTCTCCTTGGGTTCCACCTGCTTCCAGACTTCCCCTTCAGGCATGTGGCCTCTTGCTTCCATCTTAAGATAGTATTATCCCACGTGCAGATACTATGTTCTCTCTTTAACACCAAATTTTTCTTTTATTCTATTGCACAGAGATTTCTTTAGTTGGTAGTTTACTGTAAATTCCTCTTTTTTATACACCTATTACTTTTACTTTTAAATTAATTTAGTTTTGGGAAAACATATACTGAAGTGTATTTCAGTCTGTTAAAATCTACATCTTTACATTTATTTATAAAATTATTTGAGAAAGAAAACCCCCCAGAGAAAGGATTGCTGAGTCTTTGTGAGTGTATAAAAGATGATGATAAATTGCTCTGAGGCTATAGTTTCCTACCATCAAGGTGCACAATTAAGACTATTTCCATACTTTTTCACCAATGGCTAATATAAATCTAATAATTTTTAGCCTGCAAGGAAACAAAGTCACATTTTATTTGTTCTTTTGTGAGTTCAGGTGTTAATTTCCATTCAAATAATTTGATGTAGGTATCCAAAATGAATAGATTTGAATCATGGAGGATGTGCACATTAGTTTCTTTTTTATTTAGTCATGAGATCCTAAACTGTTCAGTGCTCTAAATATCAAGCCCAAACAATCTGATGATTACATTAATGATGATGTAAAATAGTTAATTACTGGTCATAAAAAAGTAAACAGACATGGTTACCAGGGCTTTTTAATGTTTCAACTTTTCAGCCACCAAGTAACTTAGCCTTGCAAAATAAATACAGATGAATACATCTGTTATTTGCACTAGTCTAGGTTCCAATTAATTCTGGATACAATCAACTGGCTTGGCTAAGTGTTTCTGCAGCTCAACTTGAATCCTATAAAACTGTTTAAAACTTTGGTAGTTTGTAAAAAATTCAAAGTAGTAGCTTGCTGCCTGTGTTTTGTCTACAGGTCTAGATAAACAAAATAAAAATGTGCCCCGCTGAGAAAGCCTCCTTCAATATTGTATAGTTGGAAAGTAAACTAATTTAAACAATTTGAGAACTTAAAGCTAAAGGACTCTCAGTATCTACACTGATTTGTTTATGTAATGGGAATTTCAAAATCATAACCAAGACATTTGACAGATACAAATTTTATTTTTCATGCTAAAATATTTACAAACTTAACTTTGTCTTACACAAATACAGGAGTGACAGTTATAACTGAATTAAAAAAATAGCTTTTGGGGGCATTTCTATTTATTTGCTATTATCATAAGCATATTTTTATATAAATAGCAATAATAGTTACAGAATTTCTCAATTAGTGAATTTAATAAATATGCCATGATGGAGGCCACTACATAATACAAGCAAAAAATTAAATGCCACATATATTTTCACATTCTACATTCCACAGTTATAATTTGAGGGTGAGAGTGTAATAGTACAATTATTCAAATATCTCATCAAGTGGGTTATGTCAATTAGCAAGCACTCCAAATCTTTTTTTCTTTTTGAGACAGGGACTTGCTGTGTACTCCAGGCTGACTCTGAACTTTATATGTAGCCCAGGCTGGCCTCAAACTCATAATCTTGCCTCAGCTTCCCAAGTGCTGGGATTACAAGCATGTGCCACCACACCTGGCTCCAAATAATTTTCCAAAATCTTTTTTTAGTTTAGAGCTAAAAGAAAATATAAGACAAAATACACAGACATGGCTTGCTGTTATGTCTACAACCAACCATTACATAATGAAATTCTGTATCTTTTGCAATATGGTGTTTGTTTCGCCTCATACAACAATTAAAAGATGAACAATACTTACAGCATTTAGTCACCCAACTACAGCTGATACAGCATCTCCCAGATTTCTAATTTCAAAAATCCTGGAGGGAGGTGGGACAATTTGAACTGTAACAGTCTACATGGTAGCAATATTACCTTTTGGGCCACTGGCCCAATACTAATCCTTTTTTTTAGTATACAAAATATGCTGAAAACATCTCTTAAACACATTTCAATTAATGTAATTAAACAGAAGGCAACATGGTCCTTCTAAGAAGAGTTAGATTTAGCTATGAAAAACGTGCCATATATCTGTTAAATTAACATATGAGATTGTTAGGTCAAATATAAGACTATATTATGTTATTCAATTTAGTCTGTGCTAAATATGTTTAAAAAAGAACTATAAACATTTAAAAACATGGAAAGTATCATTTTTATCCCTATAGTAACTTTGAATCACTCCACTATATCCAAATTAAGAATTTTAAAAATCCAGTATGAAATTGGTTTTCTAAGCAGACACAGAAATACACACAAATGGAAATTCTAATTAGAAATTTCAGCTGACAAGTGAAAAGTTTTACTTTGATATTAGATCTGGTATGTAGAAGTTACATTTTTGATACAAGTGCATCACAAATATATTTTGTTATAATGTAAAAATAAGAATTTTAAGAATAATGTTTAACAGTCTTTTTACCCCAACTCAAAAACATAATTTTTCCTTAAAATAAAATAGTTTAAGATAAACATCTCATTTAAAATCTGATCTTACAAAAAAGAGAAGTAAAATGAATTATTCTTAGTAGTAGCTGCTTCTAGACATTGTGAGCTAAAAGTCATTACCTGATGACATTATGGTAAGTAAACTTTTACTTATAAACTATTAACTTGAAATTCAATTCATATTGCATATGAAAAAAGAATGACACATTCAAAAATTTTAAAACAGCTTTTAACAACTATTTAATTGAAAGAACTTTCTTGAATAAGAAATGATCATTATTATTAGAATCGTGTTTAGTCTAAGCACTTTAAAAACAAACAAAATGGGGGAAAGTCAACAACATGCTGTAGAAAGCAAGGCTTAGAACCACATAGTATTCATTAGGATAAAGATGCAAATCTCCTAATATGTTACTTCTATTTTGTTTTGATAGTTATCTCCTACCTTTGTTATACTACATTGTCACTTCCAAACCACAAATCAGAAGATCTGAATACTTCCTTCTAGTGAATTTTTTGAGAAAACATTACCTCATTTGCCTGAGCAAACAAAAAAGACATAGAAAAACTCCACACAAATAAAACTAGTCATTTGAATGTTACATACCAATTAAAGAGGGACACTTACCAATTTCAAGGAATTTATGTAGTACCTAATAATTTCATACTGTTATTTCAAATCTCCAAGATAATCTCTATTGCTTATAATTTACTGACATTAATTTCTCTCTATTGAAATAATCAGAGTACTAAATCTTAATGAAAAATTAAGCTGTAGGTTATAGTGCAAAGTATTCTACAAATGTATGTTCCCCTATCTGAAATATTTCAAATAGCAGCTCAAAGCTACCAAAGTATGAATCCAACAGTATTGTTTTGATATCACTATTAACTATGTGAACTTTTCCTCTAAGTTTTAATCACACCAACATGAGTCAGGAGGACTTTCCAATGAATATTTTAAGTGACAGAAGAGATGTGAGAGACAGAGGAACTAGTTCTGGACCTCAATTAAAACTGTTTACTAAATATGTGATCTTAAGGCATATCACTATGTCACTATGTGTCACTATGCCTCTCCCTCTGCTCCTAGAAGATGAGGATCCTACAACCCTTTCTTTGAGAAATAATGTAAGAAAAACATGTGAAAGAGCTATAAAATGGCCAATTTGCTATATAAATAATAACAACACACAGAGGCTTGTTAAAGTGTTGAATTTTGTTAGAATGACCAGGCTATTAAGACGAAAACATCAGGGGCCAGGGATTTAGCTCAGTGGTTCCGCTGCCTGCTTCGCAAGCACAAGGACCCAAGTTTGATCTCCCGCTACCAAAAAAAAAAAAGATGAAAGCATCAGAAAAATATTGTAATATTGTTATTATGTCCCTGGATAAGATCTAATATTAGCTATAAAAATAAATACCTATCCTAGTCTCATGTACGAAACCACACTGGACACATAAGAAAAACTTCATTTATTCTTTCCAGATTTTTTTGGCTGTACATTTACTTCTCCAAAATGTGTTTTTATAGTTTTATTAATTATAGCCTGTTTTGTTCTAGGCTTATTCTGGTAGTTACTTAATTACCTCTGAAAGTAGTCACAGAAAATCTTTATTTCTTTTCGTTGGTCTTTTACTTGTTCAAAATTCTAGTTTTTTCTGACTCAAACTTTTTGAAACTAGATGTAACAAAGTTTTCATTTTAAAGAATGATAAAGAGAGACTAAGTCACTAAAGACAAGTGTTTCCTGCTTCTTTAGGAGATACTATGCATGCATGTACTGTAAAAGGACATACAGGCCACAATCCATCAGAAAACTTTTCAATTTACACTATGTAATCTGCCAAGAGTAAACTGCACAAAGCAGGAAAATAAGTACTGATTATCATATGAGGCTTATGTAAAGGATGATTCTGAAAAAATGCTATTTTGATGTTAATGGGACATGAAGTAAAGGGAGGAATCAAACAGAATAAAATTTCTTTAGTATTTTTGGCTTTTCACATAGAGAGTTACTGAAATACTGCATCTCCCATTTATAAACATGAAAATACACAGGTAAGTGTCAGGTATGGAGAAATAGATTTGAAAGCTCTACTGTAGATACTTGTAGATATTAGTGATTAAGTCATAGGAACCCTAAGTACATATAATTGAAAAAGTGAAATAAAAGATAATAGGAAACAGGGAGATAGATCTTTTGCAAATGGGAAGAGGACCAGAGATGGAGGGAGAGGAGAGTAAGAGAAAGTAAAAAGAATTAAGATGTGTTATATGCATCTACCAACTTCCTACATGACTGCAATCATTATGTACTGTGAATAGGTACTAATAAAAATTTAAAAATTTTTAAGTCACAGGTTTAGAAATTTTGAGAAAAAGGGGGACTTAAATTATTCATACATGTAATTCATATCAAAATGAGGGAATGAGGAAAAATGAAATCTATTTGAAAAATACATAACATATCAAAGAAGTGTGCAGTTGCAGGAAGAATAGGAGTAATCAGAAAACATGGCAGAAGAAAGCTGAAAACAAATATTGGGTGTGATTAGCACATCCTAATGAATTTAAAGGAGAGATCTGGATTTAATGGTAAGGATGGCCAAATTGGCCATGGGTTAAGGAAAAATTAAGCAATTTAAAAAGAGCACATTCCATTCATTTGTAATTTTCACTCAGGAAAATTTGGAAAAAATGGTACGAAAATTAATTGGATACCTGAGTGTTTAAATATCAAAATTAAACCATTAAAATTTATGTTTTACAATTGAGAGAACAGGCTATGTTTGACTAAGTCAGGCACTTAGGGGTAGAGGAAGGGAGACCAGATTTCTGTCACCTGGGAACAGAAAGAAATTAACCTCGATCCACTTTTTTTTTTGGTATCACACTTAGGTCCTATGCTTAGTAGTATGTATGTAAAAGGTTCTTAGAATTTGTTAAGTGGAAAGTCAAAAAGATCAACTGGAGAACAATGGTTGAAAATTGAGTGAGTCAGTAACTTACATTTGAGAATAATTTTAAATAAAACCAAAAGTAGAAACCTTTAAAAATTTAACTGCTACAGACATCATAGTTATGTGATATACAACGTGATTAAATTTTTAAAAGCACAATATAGGTTTTAAAAATACAGTCACCGTGATTTAATAGTGGGAATTTCTGTATAATTTCTATCAAAGAAATAATTTTCTCCTAAAACATTCATAAAACTGATTGAGCATGTAACAGTTGTGAAAAATGTCAAAACAATTTTTAATATGAAAGCAACATGAAAAAAGTGAAGCATAAAAATGTTTCATTTCCAATCTATTTGATGCCAGGTCCAGCATAAAACAATAACCTATTCGCAATCTGTTTCTGAATTTCATTTTCCATTTTTATTTGTTTTGATGAACTACTTGCTTTAATTTTGAATCTGTACTACTTTGACATTTATCATAGCTGTATAAAAGCCATGCAGTTTATTTACAATATTGTACATTAAAGGGTTATGTTTCAAGATCACACAAAAATTTCACAAAATTGTAAGTATTATGGAAATATACATGAAACATTATATTTAGAGCTTTAAATTTTTTTCAGGTATGGAATTTTGTGAAGATTATTCTGGTTGTTAAGTTTTATGCAATTAATAGCTTGAAATAAGACAAAAATATGCAAATGAGAATTTCAACAAATTAACAGCTAAAAACACTTAGCTAAAAGCTAAAACATTACATAGTTGAAATATAATACTGGGAATTTATAAAACAGGAAAAAAGATTAGTTTTCGAAAGTCTTCCATGAATAGGCTTTCAGTAATTGTCTATAAAAACATTTATAAATTAAGTTAATCAGACTATGTCATTACAGTTATGTTGTCAATTGAGCTATGGATTGAAGCTGTATCTTTTAAATAATTATTTATTATACTATTGGAGAAGTCTCAGTTTTTCCTTTGGAGGATGTAATGGGAAAAAGAAAACCAATCAGTAAATTTACATTCGAGCAAAAGATCCTGGTACAAATACAGTAGTAACACAGAATGGAAAGTTGCAATAATTTCAAGTCCACATACTTTAAACCAAACTCTTAAATTAAAAGTGTAAACTTTAGGTTTGTTCAATTTAAAATCTCCTACAAGGAAGTACCTCAAGAGTTCAAACAGTATTTATATGTATTTCATCTTTTCTAGTTACATCTCCTTCAATTTTTACTGTTGTGGCTGAAGGACATTTAGATATTCAGACTGCCCCAACTGGTAAGTTGTGTTTCTTCCACAGTCTACATATTGGTACCTCTCCTGGGATATCTGTTCAGAGTGGCCAAAGTATGTTGTAGTGACAGTAACTCTAAAAATGAAATGAATGGACAGAAATGTTTAATCCTTATGTGAAAAGTTTTTCTACTGTGAGAATACTTTTACACATAAAAATTCTCTCCAGGGAGAGATTGATTAATGATAACTTAATATTGTGGACATGGGGCTTAGGGGATAGATCTTCACCACACAGAAAAATGCTAATTCAGTAAGGTCTATCCAAATAATTATAAACAATAAATGTAATTTAAAGAGTTATCTTTAGTTTAAAAATTTTAAAAATCATTACATGCTTAAAAATAAATCATATACTTCCCTCATCATGAAAAGGGTTAATCAGATGTAAACTCTAATGGGCAAAATACCACATTTGTAACAAACAATCTTTTATTGGCTTAAATAATACACCCTTTATAAGCCAATTCTCCTTATTCTTGTTAAGATTGTACTACTCTGAGCATCCATTTTCTAGTTTGTTAAATGGGATAATATTTACTCAGTTTATAGCATTCTTGTAAGGCTTAAAGTCCAACTGAAGTAGTATTTGTAAAAATGCTGTGTATATTATAAGCCAATATTATAAATCTGAAATTTTAACATGAAATATTTTTCAAAAAAATACTTACTGCATCATGAGTACTATGTTATGTACTTTAATGGATATCAGTGTACAAAAATCACTGTTAAAGAAATGAAAATGTAAGTACAAGTTATTACATTATACATTTAAAATTTTTCTATGTCAAAGCTTATAGATTCTATAAGGAAGCATTTGTTGGCTGAGCATTTTCTATCCTTGAACTAATGATGGATATATTCGTGAATTCTTATTCTAAAAATATTTATGCATTCATATCACTGCAGATATAGAATTGTTTTAAAGCGTGCTACAAATTACTTTTATATTTTGCTTATCTTTTAAAATTTTGGCTAACACCGTGTTGTTTACCTAGGAATTCTATATCCAGGCTTAGAAATAAAAATTCCATATATATATTTTGACAGAAGATGATGAAAATTTATAATTATTAAGAGCTAATCATTTTTTGTTTTTTGTTTTTTTTTGGTACCGGGGATCAAACTCGGGTCTTTGTGCTTACGCAGCAGGCAGCGAAACCACTGAGCTAAATCCCCGGCCCCGAAAACAGCTAATCATTTATACCTAATTTTAAAGCTTCAGAACTTAAGTCAATAATAAAGTATTATACATTATTAGCAGTTTTAGTCCTCCTACAATAAAAAATCAAGAACATAAGAATATATGCTTCTTGTAACATAGTTAGTAAAAATGTGATATGGTATATATAATCCTAATTCTGAAAAATAAAAGAAAATTTGGATACATGCATCTAAATGATACAAATGTTGAGAAAGAGAAGAAAAAAACCAGATCAGAAGCCAGAATGAATATTCTAAACAGTGGTCTTTTTAACTAGTAAGACTGCAAAAATTTAAAAAGGGAAAAACATTCTTTACACAGTATTATTAATGATAAAGTTAATAAAATCAGAACTTACAACATATAACTCATTTCCTCTGCTATGACAGTAGGTACTGTATAATCAATCTGAAATTCAAAAAAAAGTTATAGAATCAAAACATCAAATATTTCAGTTGTACCACAAAATGAAAAGAATTGGATATCTCTCCTTTTAGAATCTTGATTCTAAGATTTCACCTTACACATATATGGGTCACATTTCAAAATCAAATTTTGAGAAAAGCTCACCTCCCTCAAGTTATATGATATACAAAACTGAAATGTTTAGATCTGTTTAACTCATCCAAAATATTTCATGACAGACCTACCTGTTTCATATCGAGTGGACCTATACTAGTTATGTTGTTTAAGCGTGCCTTTCCAATAACTGTTTTTGAAAACTGAACTTGAGCAGTGATGTTTTCAACTTCAACAGAATAGTAGTTATTGTTTGTTATATTTAGTGTATTCTGCAAGAGAAAGAAGACAGGAAATGTGCAAGTTATCTGTGAGTAAGCATACAAATATATTGTATATTCAAGATTAATAAAATTACTTCAGCTGTGGCTGTTTCATTTATTAAGAAAAATATTTCCAAAAATGTCAAAGAACATTAAATAAACTGATAATTTGGTCTTATGCATTAATGCTACGCTTAAACACACAATTCGAGGGGCTGAAGGCTGTGGGAGAGGAGGTATTGCTCCGCCCAGGGCCTGCGCAGCTAGGCCTTCCAGCTTGATAGGTGGCGGTGGCCACTGGAGTGCAAGAGAGCCACTGCTTGTCTGAGTCCTCTGCTGGTTGGTCCGCGTGGCCCGTGGCAATCAACGAGAACTTGCCCACCAGAAGAATATGAAGAAAACCCAAGAAATTAGCAAGAGAAAAAGGAAAGAAGATGGCTTGACTACTTCTCAAAGAAAGCAGAGGGACTTTGAGATCATGCAACAAAAGCATAAGGCAGCTAATGAGAAGTCTATGCCAACAGAAGAAAAATAATGAACGACTCTGGGAAACATGGGTGCTACTGCCAACTGGTAATCATAGGCTCCAACATCAGGATTCCTTAGAATGAACAAGCATTACATGTATTATAACTCATCCTCATAAATCTGCTTGCCTCAAACTTTGTTTTTCAACCTCAGTGTGATGTTTTAGAACTGTTCTTCAAAGAATAAAATGTCATGAATGTGACATTGGTGAATATTTTTATCAGCAAGTAAACATTTCTATAATTAGATAGGTAGTGTCATCGGAGAGTAGGATCTCTTATGTAGAATCTAGACTCTAGCCTGGAATATTTGTCCTCAGTTTTGTTAAAGTAGACCTTTAAAATAAATTTTATCACATAGGGCTAGTGCTGTAGCTCAGTGGTAGTTAGTCGGTTGCCTAGCATGCACAAGGCCATGGAATGAAGTCCAGCATCACCAAAAAAATATGTAATAAAATTTAAGATTACTTTGTGTAGTTTTTAAAAATAAAAAGAAACACAATTCAAAATTAAAAAATAGATTCAGAAAATATACAGTACAGGAAGAAAATAATGAATATTAGCCAATACATTTATGACCTTAATCAACAAAAGTTCAATACAAGTATTATAAAAATTTCATCTAATTTTTTACTAACATGATTCTCTCAACAGACACAGAAAAAGCCTTTGACAAAATCCAACATCCATTCATGAAAAAAACCCTGAAGACAATAGGTAGAGAAGGACCTTATCTCAATCTGATAAAAGCCATTCATCCCCCCCCCAAGAAGCCATTCATGACAAACCAATGGCCAACATCATATTAAATGGGGAAAAAATGAAAGTTTTCCCCATAAAATCAGGAACTAGACATGGTTGTCCACTCTCACCACTCCTGTTCAACACAGTCCTTAAAACATTAACCAGAGCAATCAGGCAAGAGAAAGAAAAAGGATATCTATAGGAAAGGAAGAAGTCGAAGTGAAGTTACCATAATTTGCAGATGACATGCTTGTCTATATACAAGACCTAAAATCTTCCACTAAAAGACTCCAAGAACTAACCAAACTCAATATAGTGTAGCAGGATACAAAATCTACATGTAAAAATCAATAGTGTTCCCCCTATACACTAATTATGGGGTCACTAAGAAAAAAAAATTAGGCAAACAATACCATTCACAATATCATCAAGAAAAATTAAATACTTGGGAATTACCCAAACTAAGAAAGTGAAGGATCTCTACCACAAAAATTATACCACTCTGAAAAAGGACATTGAAGAGGACATCAGAAAATCCTGTTCCATTTGGCAGAACCAGTACATTCAAATTGGCTACAATGTACTTCCTATATAGTATATAGATTTAATACAGTCCCAATCAAAATACTAAGACCAATATTAACAGAATTAGAGAAAACAGTCCTGAAATTCATATCAAATGAGAAGTGACCCATATAGCAAAAAACAACGATCCTGAGCAACCAAAGCAAAGCAAGGGGCATCACACTCCCAGATTTGAAGCTGCGATACAGAGCTACAGTGATAAAAACAGCATGGTGCTGGCACAAAAACAGACATGTGAATTCCATTCCCTCCTTTCCTTTCCCTTACCCCTCCTACTTTCCCTTCCCTTTAGCCCCTTTTCTTCCCATTTCACATTATTTATTATACTTTTTAGTCCTTATTTACACTTTCAGTTTCACACCAGAGAAACTACTCAGTATTTACAAATTTATAGGAGAAAATGAAAAAAATGGAAACAAAGTCTATGTAAAGAGGGAGGGTTGGAGGGGTTGAAGGGAGGGCAGGGGAATGGGGGAAAAATAAGAACCAAGATAGATTATTTATGTAGAGGCAAATTCCCAATGATGAATGTCATTATATTGTATACGTAAAATGTACCAATAAAATTTTTTAAAAGGATAAATAGATGTGCAATAAAGCAATCACTGTAAAATGTTAACCATAGCGGGTAAAAACAGACATGTGGCTCAACGGAACAGAACAGAGGGAGCAGAAAGAACCCCAGGGCCATACACACTGGAGGAAAGAAAGCCTCTTTAATAAATGGTGCCGGGAAAACTAGATATCCACAAGTAGAAGATTGAGTCTAGACCCATATATCTCACTATGTTCTGAACTAAAATCAGAATAGATCAAAGATCTAAATGTTAAATCAGAAACAGTTAATCTGCTAGAAGATAAAATAAGTAAAACTCTTGAAGACATAGTATAGACAAGGACTTTCTGAACAAAATGCCAATGGCACAAGAAATGGTACTAAAATCAACAAATAGGGTCATATCAAATTCAAAAGCTTCTGCACAGCAATAGGAACACCAGAGTGAACAGAGTTCCTTGGACAAGACTAATATCTAGAACATATAAAGAATGCAAAAAACTAGATCCTCCTCAATAATAAAAGACCCAATGAAAAATGGGCAAGTAAAAGGAACAGATACTTCTCAGAAGAAGTGCAAATAAATACATGAAAAAATGTTCAACATCTCTAGCCATTAGAGAAATACAAATTAAAACAGCACTGAGATTCCATCTTACCCAAGAAACAATGGCATCATCAAGAAATCAAATAATAACAAATGCTGGCAAGGCTACAGGGGAAAAGAAATCCTTCTACATTGTTGATAGGAAGGTCAACCAGTACAACCACTATGGAATTCAGTATGGAGATTCCTCAAAAAAATGAAAATAGAAATACCATTTGACTCAACTATTTCCATTTTAGGTAACTTCTTGAAAGAGGTAAAGTCATCATATTACAATGATACATGCATACCCATGTTTATAGCAGCACAATTTATAAAAGCTAAATACTGAAATGTCCTATATGTCTATCAATAGATGAATGGATAAAAGAAATATAGTATTTATACACAATGGGGTACTACTCTGCCATAAACAAGGATAAACTTGAGGCATTCACAGGTAAATGGATGTACCTCCAGACCATAATGATAAGTGAAATTAATGAGACATGAAAGCTTAATTATTGCATGGTTTCTTTTCTATGAGTAACTCAAAATATAAATAAAGAGCAAAATAATAGGTAAATAATAGGAAGCAGGGAAATCTTTTTCTAATGGGAAGGGTACCAAGAGATGGAAGGAGCAGGGAGAGAAGGGAGAGTTAGAGGATGAATAAAGATGTGTTACATGTACCAACTCTCCACAATAAATGCAATCATTATGTATTGTAAACATGTAGTAATAAAAATAAATACAAATAAAGAAAATAATTATTTTTAAAAAATTTAACATGCAAATGTATCTCTATAGTTAAATATGAATATAGAGAAAGATACAGAAGATTCAATATGGGACAAGTAGAGAAAAAAGTTTTAACAAAAAAGAATGTACTAGAAAGCAGCAATCATGATTACATGTATACACTGATTTATAATTATAAACACACAGACATTTAAAAAATTCTATGACAGCAGAAATTGTCTTTGCTTAATATATATTTTACTTATTGGGACATTAATCATCTTGATTTCATTTCTAGACACAATAGGAAAATGGTTAACAATTTGAGATAAATGGATCTTTCAATGCAGAACAAGGCATGGAGCTTAGAATCTTGGAACCCTCTCTACACACAAAAGAATGTTGGCTCATGGCTTTTTAAAAAATTATCCATAATTTTCATTAGAATATTAAAGGGAACAATGATGCTAAACAGACCGAGAAAAAATACTTATGAGAATTAGAAAAAAATATATTGAATAAAAAATGGAGATAAACATTAACAAAAACAAAAAAACAAGACAGGAAAAAAGGAAATTTAGTTCTAAAAGACTGACTTTTGTTGGAAAAACCAGTAAGAGTCCATTTAATTTATAAAAACAAAAAGTGAACACAATCATAAGCTTTAAAATGATTATAAAAGGCCTTAGACTATGATCTTGAATAGACAAATTTACTTTCAAAATTGAGTTTCCATACTTAGTTTATTTTCACTAGGTCATACCCTCTTTGTGTTCAGCCAGTTATATATGCTTCCACCATGCTTTTGCAATAAAGTCTGCATAAAAGTCTGAAAGAACTGGTTTAGGGTGCTACTGAAGAGCCAGAAAGGTAAACAAGAAATCATTCAAGTACCAGAGGGTGGTAAACCCCAACTCCAGAGGATGGAAGTTTCTGTGCTAACCACCCCCCACCCCCGAGATCTCACCCTATATATCTCTTCATCTTGCTATTTTACATTCTTTGTTGTTTGTTGGTTTGTTTTTGAGACAGGGTTTTACTAAGTTGCCTAGGCTGGCCTAGAACTCAAACTTCTCTTGCCTTACCTTCCCAAGTAGCTAGAATTACATGTGTAGCTATTTGCATCTTTTAAAACATCCTTCATAATAAACCAATAAATTTAAGTATTTTGTTTTCCTGAATTCTGTGAGTTGCCCCAGGAAATTTTAAGGAAGAGGGTGTGGGAATCTCAATTGACAATTTCTCAGTTTGGAACTTGCCCCCAACCGAAATGGAGCAGTCTGGTGGGAATAAACATACAATTTGTAAGATATGATGATATCTCCAGGAATAATATCAGAAATGAATTGAAGTAGAGGTCACCTAGCTGGAGTACCTTACAGAACCAACTGCCTGTTTGCTGCTGGAGAGAAATCCTTACATAGGATTCTGTGCAATCACAGAAGTCATCTGTGCTATTTGTGTGAAGTAGGAGAAAATTTTTTCTCTCTTTTCTAATTTATTAAAACAGGAAAAGTAGCGTTAACGTGTACTAGTTATTTTAAGAAACAAGAACAGTATTATTCTATTTTTCAAAATATTGTTAGAGACCCTATCAACATTTAATCTATGATCTTACTAGCCTCTTATCTCAACACCCTCTAGTGAAGTCTAATGTTCATCAAAATAACAATCCTATTATTTAATGCTTAGTTATTATCATGAGGTAATATCTGGAAATATAGGATGTTATGATTACATCCAGACGTCCCCCTAAAGCCTTGCTGGATCACAGGTGGGAACTTCAGAAGGTGATTCAATTATATCTGACTTGCTATTAGAGAAACTGGAGGCTGGATGGAAAAGGTGGGTCACTGGACCTGGAAGGTTATATCTCCCTTCCTGTTTTCTTCCTTGACTTCCTCTGCTGCTCTGTTCACTATGCCATGAACAGCTTCTCCTCTGCCACGCTCCTGCGTCATGCTGTCCTTGGATATGAACTTCTACTGTGAGCCAAAATAAACCTCTTTTCTTTTAAGTTGTGGGTGTTGGGCATTGTGTCAAACTGACAAGAAAGTGACTGCTTTGGTACCCAGCATAGGATCACTGCTGTGATGCTATCTGACCAGGTGGTTTAGAAGCCTTTGGAACTGGTTCATGGGAGGAGTTTGGGAAGGTTTGGAGATACTGGCTAGAGAAGCCCTAGAATGTTCTAAGTCAAGCTTGATAGAAGATTCTGGACAGAGCTTAGAAGATCAGAATGCTAACAGAAATGCAGATGGTAAAGACCAGACTCAGGAGGTTTTCTTTGGGAACAAAGACCTCAATGGTAGTTGAACTCCAGACGATGTGTGTTAAGCTCTGGGAGAATCTGTGTCTATATTTTGCTCATGTTCAGAGACTTTGTGGGAGTTTGAGATTAAGAGTGACAAACTATGGCTGAGTAACTTCCAATGGAGCCTAATGTTAAGGCTGTGCCTTGGGTGCTGTTGGGGGCTTTTAGCCTCAGATCTACACTGAGCATCAAGAGCAAATGGAACATCTGAGTCATTTAAAAAGTTTTGACATAGGGGAAGGGAAAGTGGGAGGGGTAGGGGAAAGGAATGAAGGGAATGGAATTAATATAGGAAAATGGAAAAATGGAAACAAAGTCATTGTAAATAGGGAGGGATAGAGGGATTGAAGGGAGGGCAGGGGAAGGGGGACAAATAAGAACCAAGGGAGACTATGTAAAGATGCAAATTTCCAATGATGAATGTCATGGTACTGTATACCTAAAATGTACCAATGATTAGAATGAATAATTGATAATGTGAAATAGGAAGAAAAGGTCCACAGGGGTAGGGGAAGTGGGAGGGGCAGAGGAAAGGAAAGAAGGGAAAGGAAAAATTATGAGAAATGGAAAAAATGGAAACAAAGTCTTTGTAAATAGGGAAGGGTGGAGAGGGTGAAGGGAGGGCTGGGAATGGGGAAAAAATAAGAACCAAGATACATCATGTAAAGGTACAATTCCCAATGAGAAATGTAAATGTATTGTATACCTAAAATTTACCAATAAAAGAATTTAAAAAAAAAAAAAAGTTTTGAGTTTGGCCAGAAAGGACACTCTAGTAAAGTTGGAGCCTATAAACTTGTAGCACAGGATAAACTGGCTGTTGGAAAGATTTGAATGAAGAAAAAGCCATGTACTTTGGATTAGAACAACAGGAAAGATGGCTTGAGGGCATGTCTGCAAAGAGCAAGACCCCACTCTTTTGCTTGCAAAAGTGAAACATTTTGCTTTAAGAGGATCCCAGGGCACTCTGTTGGAGAAAGGCAGCCTAGGAAACTGATTTCCCAGGATTCAGTTCATTACGGTCAGTCATCAGAAAGGGGCTAGCAGTTGCTCCATATGTTAGTAGACCTTGGAGTCATCCAGGAGGTGCTAGTTTATTTGCATGCAGAATGTAAGAGTTATGGGGCCATGGAAGCTTCCATCCAGATTTCAGAAGGTCTGGGAGTCAGACAGTGTGCCTGAGAGGGCAGTGCATGAAGCTGTGAGAGTAAAGCCAAAAACGTAGTGGAGATTCCAGAAACTTGGAAAAGCCAGGAATGTGGATTGTCTCAGGAAAGTCACACGGAATGAGTAAAGCTAGTCCAAAAGAGAAATCATAAGGGCTACAACCATAGGCAATGCTTTAGAGGTGGGGCCACTCTAGGCTGAATCTCAATGGCACAAGTTAGACTTTGGATCTCACTGTCCCAAATTGCCCTGGTGCTGGACACAGAACTCTTGAATTTAATGTTTGCCCTGCTAGGTTTTGATTTTGCTGTGGTCCCATTGGTTTCTATTCCTCAACTCCTCCCTTTCAGAATGGGTGTGTTCACCTTTTGCCATTATATGTCAGCATTGTTGAACTTATTTTTACAGAGGCTCACAGCTAAGAGTTTGCCTTATGTCTCAGAGAAGATGACTTTGGACTTCTCAGCAATGCTGAAACTGTTAGGAGACTTTGATGACTCTTAGAGATGAACTAAATGTATTTTGCTGAGAGTTTGCCTTAAGTCTCAAAGACGACTAGATTTAGGGTTGTTAGGAGTCTGGAAAATGTTAGAGATGAACTAAAACGCATTTTGGACAAAGGGATGGTCACGAGTCTTTGGGGGGGGTCAGGGGCAGAATGTATGTTTTATATCTAGATGTCTCCTCAAAACCTCACACATTCATAGGTGGGGATTTTGGGGGGATGAATGGATCATGGGGGTATGATACTTATTAATGGATTAGTCCACTGATGAATCTATAGCTAAATGTGATACTGTGGGGTACAGACTGATTGGAGAAGGATCACTGAGTGTGTGACCCAGGAAGTTTGTATCTCCCTTCTGGGCTCCTCCTTTGACTGTTACCCATCCAGCCTGCTTCAAGCAGGTCTCCTGTGCCAAATCCCTTTGCCACACGGTCCTGCTTGGAAGCCTGCACACCACAGACTATAAGTATAAAACAAAAGAAATTGCTCCTCCTTTAAGTTGTACATGTTGAGTATTAATGTGTCTCAGAATGAGAAGGCAACTAACAAGATGTAAGAATTCCTGCATAACTGTTTAAAATAAAGTTTGAAATTCATATTTACATGCACTGGATTTAAAAGGAAACTTCACATCTTTTCATTAGTTATTATTACATATTTATAGTATTTGACACTACAGCAAATTTTCAAACAGTCCAAAAAAATCTGGCCATTGCTGTAAACATCAAACAAAAATGAAAACATCTTCCTTGTTCTATGGAGCTGTTAAAATGGGAAAATACTAAAAAATAATTCCCTGGTCATATGAAATTATTTAAAATCAGTATGATATTATGATGTCTTATTCACAATGCTACAATCAACATTGCTATGTTTTATTCACAATTCTATTGTGAATAAGTTTCTACAGTTTTTTTAAGCCTTTACGTTATCAACTGAAGCAAGGTAAGCAACAAGGGTAAATGGAGTCATAAAGTTCTTTTCTTCTGTAATTAAGTAGTTATCTTGCTTTATCCTAGTCTTCCATTTCACTCTCCATCCCTTCAAAGCTATTTGCGCCCAACTACCACCACAGGAATTCCTACCTCTTCTTTAACCATTCACCTATGCAAAGAAAACCAACTAGTCCATTATCATTCTTCCAAACAGATTACTCCCATAAGACATTCCTTGGGCTTGAAGCCACACATGACTCTGAGTGGTATGACCCATGTCTTAGTTACTTTTCTTGTTGCTGAGACAAAATATCTGATACCCAAAAGTTAAAGGAGGAAAGGTTTATTCAGATCACAGTTTGTAGAGGTTTCATTCTATAGTTGGTTGTTTTCCAAGCAGGGTGTCATGGCAGAGGGGCATCAAAGAGGAAAAACATTCAATGATGTGGTAGGCAGGAAGTCAGCAAGCAACCAAAGCAACAAGCAGTAGGAAGCCTGCCTCTCTCTTTTATCCCATCCAGGCTCCCAGCTTTCTGGGTGGTGCTAACCACACCCAGGGTAGACCTTCCCTTATTCACCCTTTAATCCCAGCATTATACCCTTAATCGAAGTATCATATCCTAATCTAGCCACCTTCAAAACTCCCTATGTATGAGCACATGGGGCTTTAGGGGAACATCTAGATGTAAGCCATAACAGCATGCGCATACATACACACACACACACACACACACACACACACACACACACACACACACACACACATATATATATACACGGTTATTGTTATCCTGTTTTCCTGATGCAATTTTTGGAAACCATACTCTTAAAAGAAGTACTAGCATGCAAAAACAAAACAAAACAAAACAAAACAAAAATACCAACAGTAGAACTCATTCTCTGAGGTTTTATTTGTTGTTTTTAGGAAATGAGAGGTTTCATCTTTTTAAAAAATGCTATTCTAGGGAACACGGAGGACATTTTCATACCTACCTATTTACAAGAGAAAAATCAAACAATCATTTTTACTTCATCTTTAAATACAATAAAGGACTAGCCTGTTATACATGGCAAAAACTATATTTCACAAAATGCAAGGAAGTGATATGTAATATTTATAACTTCTATTGAATCACATATGAGCACACCTTGCTAGGAGCTATTCAGAGTCAAATGTTGAAGAGTTAATTGATTGTAAGACTTTTTCTTTTCCAAATAATAAAATGTTTAGTTTATTTTATCTTCCTAAAAGCATCTTCAGATGTTAAATAATTTTGTATACACAGAATTTCCAGTATTTATTATTTGCCACTTTCAGCAAAACTAGAATGGCAAAGAAGGATCAATACAACAAAGACATATAGAAAGTAAACCAGGAATTGTTATATTCAACAAACATTCTCTCAACTGGGATAAAAGTGCTGCTTAATAGGATAAAGGATGAAGTAAAAATAAAACATTTTCAATATAAATTTGTACTTACTGTGATATTTAAATATATTGTTCGCTTTTGATCATCATAACTGACATATGCTGATTTTACACCAATGTACTTCACATCAATGGATCGAGGGAAAAGGAAAAACACAGCCAATCCAGAAAGGAGCAGACAGAAAAACACAGATGCCATCACGTACAGCTTCCTGAAAAGGAAAAGGAGTACTAAAGTATATTTGCATCAAAAATTACATAATGAGGGCCAGGGATTTAGCTCAGTGATGCTGTGCCTGCCTCACAAGTGCAAGGTCCTGAGTTTGATCCCCCAAAAGACAAAAAAATTACATAATGATACATTTAGAGAAGATATTTTCAATCTGAATATTTTTCTAATATATCATACCAGCAAGAAGACATATATAATTTCACTAGACAGTCACACTCTGAAAGTACTAGCTAATATTTTGTCTGATTCTACTAAGCATTAAGATGTTCTCCTTGGAAGATGAATTCACTTGTGTGGAGAATGGGATTCCAGATTTATAATGACTGTTTACTGAAGTAATTCCCAAACCAGATTTCACAGTAGCTTCAAGCCTAGGAGCTCTATACAGACACAGATTTCAAAGTTTCCTTCTGAATTCACTGAAGCAGAGTTTTTACATGTGAGTTTCACCATGACATGGTCTCCTAAAGTGATCGCTCATCAGAATCACCTGGGAAGCTCTTTAAAATAATGACATAATGACATGTTTCATCACTCTCAATGCTAGGATTAGTCTTTTTTTGAGTCTTGTCAGCCCCAAATACTTACGTACTTAGTATAAAAAACACTGTTTACCTCGATCAACTTGGGTTTGAAGTTGTTACAGTTTTTTAATCAATTAAAGAGAAAATATTTGCAGTTATAGGAAAAAAAGAACTCAACATGCCTTGACTATCCTTCTAACTCCCTGGCAATATATATCCCCTTTCTTTACGCTATTGTCTTTTTAATCTCTATAAAGAACAATTTCCTCTTTTCTTAAAGATATTCTCAAAGCTGGTTTCGAATTTCCTAATCTCTCCAATACATAGCCCTTTTCTGAAAGGCCTTTTCATTCTAAGTCTGATATATCTTTCTGATAGTATGATTATACAAAAAAACTTTTTCATTCTTTCTTCCATATTCTCCTTCCAGCCAATTTTCTATGCCTTTATGAAGTTAATCATTGCATGCCTCACAACAGTGATTAAATAGCCTCCTAAGAATGTTTCATTATTTCATCTGAATATTCTAATATGCCTAAGTGAGGAAAAAGAGAGCAAATGGTTTATCAAAAAAAAAAAAACCCAAAGTAAACAAAACTTTGCTAAATTGCTACTCTTAAGCCAATGCTATTGTATTAAGCAAACCAATTCACACTCACTTTGTACTTTCTCAACCTGCTCAGATAGAAATCACTACAGGGTTAGTAGTAAGTCATTTAAATACCTGTTCGTAGAATCTACAATCTACCCAAACATATAAAAAGGGTACAAAAATATTTAAAAACGTAATAAAAAACTGAGGTTTGGCAGATTTTTCTATATATTCAGTGTTTTGTTTTTCAATTACTTTTGGGTGAGTGAGTCTACCATTTTCAAATCAGAGCTTAGGGCCTGTAATTCAGTTCTAGTTGTAAATATATAAATCTCAATTACTATTCACATTATTTATAGCTATAGTAAATATTACTGAACCCAATAGGACCATAAAATAACATTCCATGTAGAATTCACTTCAAATTGAAAAAATGGCAAGTTCACAACAAAGTATGTGCATTTTTTTTTTTACAACATTCAATGGTAATAGATTTTGTTACGATCCTAGGGCCAGCAACTGAATCATGGGAGATAAATAGTACTGATAAAGTTACAAAGCTTGTGTAGTATATGTGGTGTCAAGTTAGAATTCTATTGCTATTTTCTATTTGCACTCTTTAAGGTAATTTAATTCTTTAAATTGTATAGATTTTAGTGCTACATGACATAGCTAAAGTATACAAAGCAATTAATAAATAATTTTTGTAAATATCTCACTGTAACCCTCTCAACTTGTAAAAAAATAAAAGCTTCTGAGTTCTTCCTAAAATAATATTTAATTTTTACTACAGATTGAGAAACAACTCTTTCTGGCCTGTGTGAGCATTGCAGACTGTTCCCTCTGCTCCCTCAGGGTAGTATTTCCCCAATCTCAGGTACTTTGTCATACACTATGCTGCTCAGGACACAGTTGCAGGCTAACAGCACCCTCTGTAGCTCTCTAACCTTCTGCTGTGCTCTATGCTAACTCTAGGCCTGTTGGCCTCTTGGACCCTCAGGTCAACTTCCTTACTTCAGGGAGGCAGCTAAGTTCTGCCTACATTTCCTTCCTTTTGGTATAATCTGCAACCTGTTTCCAGATAGTAAGCAGAGCAACAGTGTGGTTTAACTCATTTTGTCTTCAGTGATGTCTTCCTATGCAGCCTGAGATTCACTGTCTGAAAATATTTCGTGTATTTGTCAAGTTTCTTAATTATTTTGGATTGGAGGGTAAACCCAGTGTCTATTACTTCCATCTTCAAATCCAATATATTTCATCTTGTATCTCTTTCCATCTATGCTGAAAATTTTGTTCCTTAATAGCATTTATCTACTTATTTGCTTTATGTATAAAAATTTGAAAATTACTCCAAGAATACTAACAATGCATCTACTGAGTACAACTTAAAATTTGTTGTGGTTCTGCTTGCCATTTAGAACATCTCATTAGATTTTGACAATCTGTCAAAATACAATAATTTTAAGTCACTTTAAGTCGGCTGTATTTATTCATCAACTCAATATAACTAGAATCATTTGTTTCTTTTTATTTCAATTTTAGGAGCTACTTTTTTTAATATTTGATTTCATCTCTTACGTTAGGTAAAAAGATAATGGTTGTAAAGCCCAGTCTTACTTGCTTACCTGTTCCCTCTCAAACTCTGAGAGCAACTAATTTTATTAGTTATTGGCTTGTTTTCATTTTTTGTGGGTATGTATAAATGTGTGCATGTAGAATGTGTTTTCAAATAAAAATGTGCTCTGAATATCACCCTGTAGTAAGATACAGTTCCATCTCATTTCATTTTACCATCAGGTACACAAAGCATTAATCTACCAGTCCTCTATTATTTGTTATTTACATTATGTTAGATTTTTGCTACTACAAACATTGGCACATGAGTAATATGTACAAATGCTAGTTACTCTGACAACTATCCTTAAAATAAATTTTTCAAAGTAGAGTTCCTGAACCAAGAGCAAATTCATAATTTTGCTAGATAATGCCAAATTGCCATTCACTAGCAAGGCATGTGCGTACTTCTTTTTAGTGCCAATATGCTAGCAAAATTTTGGATTTCAGCCAGTCTGATAGGAATGGTATCTCAGTGCAGTTTTCTTTTCTATTTCTTAATGTGCAACATTAAACATCTTTTAATGTGTTCAAGATCAATGGCATTGTGTGTGTGTGTGTGTACATACACTAGGTGTTCATAATTTCTATTTTTTTCCTTTGGGTAGTTTCAGTTTTCTTAAAATTTTAAGCTCTGTAGAGTAAGCGTATTGGCCCTCTGGACATGATATGATTTTCAGACATTACTTCCTAGTCTGCCATTTGTAACTGTACTTAAATTAAGGTTTTGTTTTCAACCTGTAAAAGTTTATTTATACTATGTCAAATTCATTTCACTTTTCTTTCATCACTGCTAGTTTCTAAATCACAGTTGGAAACATCTTCTCACTTTGATGTTATAAGAGTCTTTAACCCTAATTTTTTTCATCTTGGTATATTTCTATACATTTTATAACAGTGGCTCAGAACTTTTATATAAACCTCAGTTCATTTTGTTTTTCATAAACATTTTACAGTAAAGAGTCAGAATGTCTATATAACCCTCAGTTCATTTTATCTCAATGATTACTAGATATGCTGCTCTACAGCTTACTAGTTTGAAGCACTGTGGTTAAGAAGTAGCATGTCAATCTGTTATTCTACCCCTTATAAATTGAATTAATCCATTTGCTTGTATGTTCAAAGGTTTAAGACTTCAAAATTCAGGACTCTCACTAGAATGGATTTTCTTGTTTTAGTTTGTTTTTTGTTTTTATCAAGTCGGCGGTGTGCATTTTTAATATGTAGTATCACATCATTTTTTATTTCATGGTTGTGTTCTTGAATTAAATGTTTACTATTTGTTCTGTTCTATTCTTTTGATTTTTTTCTTCAGGGGCTTCAATAACATACATATACATTTGAGTCCCTCCTGCCATCATGGTTTGAATACCCATTATCTTGGCATGAATTGGAATACCTCATCACTCGTTTCTAATGAAAACAGCACATGTGTGTTCCCTACTGCTATTCTAGATCTATTTTAATAAGATGTGAGAAGACAAAGACATCATACTGTTTTCAAGACCTCACCCCAACCAGAAATCCTTTTCATGTAATGACACAAAGCATATAATGGTGTATCTTAACAACCTGATAGCAATTTTCCTGTGTGTGTGTGTGTGTGTGTGTGTGTGTGTTTGTGTATGTGTGTTTGGTACCAGGGATTGAACTCGGGACCTTGTGCTTGTGAGGCAGTATGTGTGTTTTGTGAGGAAGGGTCTATGTAGTTCAGGCTGGCCTTGAACTGTAATTTTCCTTTTAACTAGAGTAATTATTGCTATAGAATCTGATTTTTGGGGGGGGTACCGGGATTGAACTTGGGACCTTGCGCTTGTGAGGCGGGCAGTGGCACCACTGAGCTAAATCCCTGGTCCTATAATTTGCAATGAAAAAAGATATAAAAACCAAACCAGACAACTTTATTATTTTCTTATAAATCACTTACGTTCTTCTTGGCCTTAATCTCTGATCACTATATGGAATCAATGCCACCAGTTGGTTTTCTTGTCCTAAAAGTAAAAGCAGGAGGTTTAAATACTTATTAAAATGATTAAATAAAAATACAGTTGTACCCTATCATAATATACTTTAGATACCTCAGAAATCCATCTGGCTCTCATCTCATTCTCTTAGAAAATTCCTCTCCAATTCTTCAAAAATTATCTAGCGGAAATTGAGTTCTAGAGAAGACACTGTAACTTTTTATATCTACATGTTTAGTTAATCAAAAATAGTAGAAAGAAGGCTGCATTACTCTTTAAACCACTGAAAAAAAACTAACAAGTCCCACTTTTCAGAAGATCTGAATTTACTAAGCCTTCCTTCAACTCTACTATTTTCCATTAACATTCTGATTTGGTTGTCAGAATAACAGAAGAAACACACTGCTGGCTCTCTTTCCTGAAACTTCTATCATTGCTGAGATTCTAACACTACCCCTTCAGAAAACCAAAACTGGTATATTCTAAGTCTTAAGCTTCAAGAACTCACTGGTCTTGTTTGAGATCACTAATTTCAAGTTGACCTTTCTGATGCCAACAGTCACAGCATATTTTCCTATTTCATATACTCAATTTAACTCTCTAAGACCACATTTTCATAAATTCAACTCTCTTCAAACCTCAGTATCTTCTCTTTTATCCTCATTCTTAGTTCATGATGTGGTAAACAGAAGAGATCTTCCATTAGTCCCTACTACCATAGTGATAAAAAGAATTCTGGTATGTCCTAAATTAAGTCACAAGTCAGAGAATGGACAGAAGAAGGAGTAAGAAGTTCATTTTAATTCATAACATCAAAGTAAATCAACAAAGAAAAAGAAAAACCTGCACCACATTCTTTTCCTGTATCCTGAAGATTATCTATCAAGGTAATACTGCATTCTGCTTTTGGAACCAACCTAGAAGTAGCAAAAACTTCTCTATATAGATGGTCATCCCATCCCAGGACTTTTGCCCTTCGTGTTGTCTTACACCCTTATCTACACTCAATATAGGTTTAATGTAAATGACTTATACTTTTCTCCCCAAATTTCTTTATAAATAACCTTGGTCCTTGAGGTCCAGTGAACATTTTTTCAACTGCTATCTGGCATGCCACTGACAGTTTAGGAAATCTGGTCCTTTTAGCTTTCGTTAGAATCTAACAGCTCAATAAACCCTTTATTTCACAGACCACTTAGTCTAAATTTTGATTTAACAATATCTATCTACCTGCTTCTATGTCCAAACACTCCACCTTCTCCACCTTCTCTATTATTACTAAAGATAAGTTTCCTGTATTCTTCTGTGGGTAGCCTTCTATACTTGTCCATTAGATCTTATCCCCTTTCATCTATTCCAAGACAGTCCTCCAATACTTCTCCCATCTCCTACATTACCAATGTTTTCTCTATAGATCAGTTTGTCAATATACAAACATTATTCATTCCATTAAAAAAAGATCCCTACTCAGACCTCACAGTGCCCTCCTGCTATCACCTCTCTACTCTCCTTTTCATACACCAAATGTCTCAAAAAAAACCAACCCTATTTTATGTCTATCTCCTTGATCCTACTCTAGATGTGTTACACAGGTGCTATACATGCTTCCTTGCAAACTACAAAAACTGCACTTTTAACAATCTCCAATGGCCTACACGTCATCATATCTGATGGTCACTTTTAGCATTACCTGATTGCTCAGTAGCATTAACAGTTGATCATTCTTTCCTCCTAGTTATGCTTTCTTCACTTATTTTACAAGGCACTACATATACAGGGATTTTCTCCTCTTACTCTAGCTGCTCTTTTGTGGTGTCCTTCACAAGTATTTTCTCATGCCACTGACCCCGAAATGCTGTAGTACCCCAGAGTTCAGTGCCAGGGTCTCTTTTTTTTCTCCAGCCACACTGACAGCTTGGCATTCTCATTTATCTTCATTTTAAATATCATTTTTACACTGATGACTCCAGACTAAGCCTTATACTTGAATTTCAGACTTATAATAAAGGACTGCTTTTTGGAAGTGTCTACTTCAATATCAAATATTCATTTCCAATCATATACGCCTAAAACTGAGCTCCTGATTTCTCCCCTGAAACACAAACTCAAATCCTTTTTCTCCATTTTAATAAATTGCTACTCCATTTTTTCAGGTGCTCAAATAAAAACCTTTGAGTTATCCTTTATTCCTACTTTTTTTTTTTTTGGTACCGGGGATTGAACTCAGGAACTTGTGTTTGCAAGGCAGGAGTGGTGCCACTGAGTTAAATCTCCAGCTCTCCTTCATTCCTACTTTTCACAATCCATCTCCATCCTGCTTAAAGTTTGTTGGTCACATCTCTAAAATATAGATTGCTAAAACAGATCTACTCCCATCCCCCTCAGCCTATTGCATTGATTTCTTCAACTCTAATAATCCTTTTATTCTCAAACAGCTACTTTCCCTGCAAAGATAAAACCATCACATTTAACAGCCAATGCAAATGTAACCTTCCCTACCTCTAACCCAAGGCATTTCTCAGAGGTCCTGGTATACTGTTATTCTGTCCATCCTTCATAGTCTCTCCATAGCAACTAACAACTTTTACCAAGCAAAGAATGAAAACAGCATAAGGTGCCTTTACTGCCTCTACATATTACCGTTGCAACTAAAGTAGTTCACAAACAGCACGTAGGAGATTATTTCCTTCTCACTTCCCCAATGGTGTACCACATCCTCATGTTTTTTCTCTATTTGGCATATTTTCATATACCATGGAGTTCCTTTCAGAAATAACCAATTAGAGCATGAACAACTTAATTCTTTTTTTCTTTGATTAGTACATATTTGCAGTACATAATGATTACACTTATTGTGGGAAGATGGCACATGTACATAACACAATTTAATTTTCTTTTTCCTCCCCTAATCCTCTCATCCCTCCCTGCTCCTTCCAACTCATGGTCCCCTCACCTATTTACAAATGCTCTAGTTCCTTATGTTTCTCCTTCAACTCTTTTTTCATCTCTCTCCCCTCCTTCTCCCTCCATCTCTTGTTCCCATTCCTATATGAAAAACATCTTACTTCCTATTATCTATCTTTTATTTTGCTCTTTATTTATATTTTAGGTTTCTCATATAAGAGAAACTGTGTTATTTAAGCTTACATGTCTGATTTATTTCACTTAACATTATGGTCTAGAGGTACATCCATTTACCTATGAATGCCTCAGGCTTATATTTCATTATAGTATTCTGTTTTATATAAATACATTTCTTTTTAAAATAATGAATTAAAAATGTTAAAATGACCAAATTATTTCAGTTGCTTCTAATAGCATACTCGAGAAGCAACTGGGAAATGATCTCTACAGATGCCAAATAGGATCAAGTTTCCAAATGATGGTGCACATTATCGATAACAGCAGGCAGGAAAGGAGAAAATAGTGGATGCAGGGGAGTCATTTTCATTTGTGCTTTAGGCACCTTAATTAATATGTTTCTGTCTTTTGACTAAAGGTAATTGATGTAGAGTTTTAACTTTTATTCTAACAGTCATTTAAAACAGTTGCTTAGACACATAGGTTTTACATTACTGGTATTTGAACAAATGTGTGGACTCATTCTTTAAAGGAAAAAAACAAAGCAATAACACATACCCCTAGGAATTCTTCCTGTTCCTTGACAAGTGGGGCAAGTGACACTATCTCTTCCTGTAAATTCCACATATGGAAACTGAGAGACATCTCCATTTCTTCCATCTTCATTATGGACTTCATTATTAACCAATCCAGTCCTCATATTTTCGGTTGATGTGACTCCATCATAAGTATCTTCTTTATTTGGATGCAAAGGCAAATGAGAAAGAGACTTTCCCATGTCTAATGAAGAAGGAAAATCTTACAGTAAACTTCAAGGAAAAACTATACTCAAAAACCTTATAGTATACTTATATAAATCTAATTCATTTAAAACTTCAAGAATGTGTTTAAACTACTTTTGGGATTAAAATTAAATTCAATCAAATACTGTCTGAAAGAAGGACACAATTTATTAGAGTCCAGAAGTGTATTTCTAACAAAATATTATGACAGGACATCTTATGAGACTTATGATGAGAATGGGCTTTCAAATGCTAACATTTGACAAAAGGCTACATCTTCAGGTTTCCTACCAAGAATACAGGCTTCATTTTTGTTAGAATAGAACAAAGACACATTATATCTTTGAACTGGTTGGCACTAAAGGCAAAAGGTGCTTTGGATAGATTACAACTAGATATTATGTGTAATATTAGGTAATTTTAAACTGGTACTTTCCAGTCATTTAAAATTCACATGCTTTTGAGGAAAGTCATCACTTCCTTCTTTTGATAGCTTGCTTCAAACATTTTAACATTTGCAGCAAAAACCTCAAAAATGCCAAATCATATAAATTTTTCTTTTGGTTCAGCGGGTGGCAATTAAAATTATAAGGCAAATACCCCCAAATATAAAATATAATTTAGCAATACAAAGGAGCAAATTTAGAACATTAACTTAAAACTTTGGGAAAACTATAAAAATAACACAGGGGAAGTTAAATATAAATTTAAAACCCAAGTAAAAATAAATAATTTGGTTCCTGTTTAAAACAAAACCAAACCTCTGTAAGTAGGTACAATTTCAAAATAGAAAAGAACTTAAAACTCATGTTATCCAACCTAATATTGAGAAAAGAATAATGAAAGAGGACTCAAATACAGTGTAAACAGCAAGATTAAAAAAAAAAAACTATACCAGTATTCAAACTTAAAATTGTAGAAAGAGGAATAAAACATTTTTTCAATGTACACATTGTCCACATAAGTTCAAAAACATACATGATTTGTAATATCTAAAAAGGCATTATTTTAGTTTCGTCCTGTGGCTGTTAATCCAAGCCAAACCAACACTTGCCAGCCACAGGTGTTTCTGAGGTGAATGTTAATCATCACCCTCCCCACAAATTGTCATCTGGGAGTTTATGTGGATCACAGGGCCTCAGCAGCAGGGTTACAGTCCTGGGACGGGGAACAACACAACAGCGATGGCAGGTGCATCCTTCTTGGAAACCTTAGAGAGAAACCTAAGGGGCTCTAGCTCCTGGCTGGTTTTCTAGTCTAACAGCTAGCTTAGCTGATTCTGTTTTAGGCAGATTGAAGATGGGCCAGATTTAGCCAGGTACAGCACTGGGAATCTCCAAATTTCCCACTAGATTTTCCTCAGACCACTGACAAGTTTAAGCACTTTTATGTTTGGAGGCATACTATTTTTAAAAGAATACTAGATCCCTTTCTCCTCGATTATCGCGGTTTCTTAATTTCCAGAAAGATTCTCACATTCCTTAGGGAGCGGGGTATAAATACAGCATTCCGACCAATTTAAATGGGCCGAGATCTTTCTGTGCAGATACTGGCTTCGTTCTGAAAGTGCTTGAGAACGAAGGAAACGAACACCTATCAAAAATCGCAATAAACAAAATCCAACACACAGACCACTCAGTGAAGGTTAAAAATGAGTTCCCGTCAACCGTGCAAGAAAATTCAATAACAAAAACAAGCAACAAGGGCCACCTGGCTGCTCAAGGCGTAGGGGCCTAGAATGGACCCGGAGCCTTGGGCTTGAATGAAGCTGGGGACAGCGGGATGGGGTAGGTCGAGAGCAGGCGAAAGAACAGTTCCAGCCCGGGCCTTGCTTAGCGCCGGGCCCAAGGCCCTGCTCCCCGGCGGCTTCCCCTCCTCCACCTCCTCGCCTGGCCCGAGGCGCCACCGCTCAGCCCTACTCCGCAGGGGGACCCGGGGGCTCCTCGCCGGGGTCGCTCACCGGCACGCGGGGCGCTTCGCAGTCCCGGGCTTCAGGGTCACGGAGGCCGCGGTCCGGGGGCAGGGGCTTGAGGCAGCGGCGCAGATCGCAGGGCAGCCGCGGACTCTGGCGGGGGAGGGGCAAGGCGAAGATGGTATCAGCTGAGCCCGGGTGCCGCTGCAACTGCGCCTGCGCCTGCGCCTGCCCGGAGCGCGAGGGGCTGACGGTCTCCTGGGAAGGGTGGTTGCCGGGGATCGCGGTGACGCCTGATCCCTAACACCGGCCGCCTGGGCCCAGAAGCGCTGCTGCGGGTAATGAGGACTGTACAGGTTCTGTCATTTTCGTGGCCCTAAACCTTAAAGTTTGGCCGCTCCAGCTTTAGGTGGCTTAATAGATACCCCTTTCCCCGCCAGGGGGGTGTTTGCTTGTGCCAAACGGGAAAATGTGCTCCTTCTGACTGAGCTTTTCACTGAGCAGTCTCCTCGCCAGCCTTCTTCGAGTAGTCGCTGACCGCCCTCCCCCCGCCCTGCCTCCCGGGAGAATGATAAACTGGTAGGTATTCCCTCCTCTGGCAGCCAAAGCGTTCCATGTATTTTAATTTAGAAAAGCTTACCCAGTAAGAGGAAACCACAAGTGAGTAGGACCCCTGCTTTTGGTTTGGTTTGGTTTTAGTTTTATTTCTACACATGCCGTCCTTCCCACCTCCATTAATTTACAAGAAGTGTAACCGAGACCCCAGCCCAAATCCCAGTGCTTCAACTCAGCCTTATGAATTGGGGTTACTGTTCCAACTTCGCCAAGCCTAGGATTTCTCTTTTAGAAAACAATAACACTTATTTCGAAGGTTCAGTAAGACACTGGTAGTAACCATCAAGGACAACTATACCTTTGGAGAGTTTAGCATTAAAAGATAGTATAATAACAAATACATCTGAATGCTGACAGCAACCAGCTGTTTTGCAAAAGTGTCTTACTTAGAAATTTGCTGTTAAAAACTGTCAAGAGACAAGTAATTTGTAATTATTCTGCTCCCTTAATTAATCTGAAGTACCCAATTTATCAGTTATTGATAAGTAAATCACAGCCCACCCCCTTTCACTTTCAGGCTGGTTAGGGTATATTAGAAAACTGGGACTTAAAAGGATGAGTTTTTCTATCTGGATTTCAGAGCTAAGTCCCTAGGTAGCAAACTATTTCCTGCAACAACTTGGCCTACATTCAGTGGTAGTAAAGTTCTTGTTCTGTTGACACAACTTTGCCATTCCTTATCTTTTAAAAACTATAAAAACTATGGCTCATATTAAATTCTGCAAATAATTCAACTCTCTGAACCTCTTGATTTTTATGTCTTTGAACTCTTGAGGCAGAATTGTTTATATCTCTCTAGTCTAATCCATGTTTCACACCTACAGAGAACTAAACTTCTCTCTTCATGTGCTAAAATTTCCTTTCCTAAATATGAATTTGAAACTAAGTAGTTACTTGATTTTCATCTTTTATAGAATCTATGTCATAATAGTAATTTGTAATGAGAATAATTGTAAGAGTTTGATGTTTATTGAATGAATGTATACTATTGTATCAGGCATTGTACGAAATGTTTTATATCATCTCATTTAATTTTTATAGAAATGCCATAGATGAGATTCTATTACTATCTCACATCCTTTTTTTAAATAGAGGATTCAGGGTACTATCACTGGACCATGGCCATGCAACTAGCAAATGATAGAACTAAAACTCAGATATTATGATTGTAAAGTCTAAACGGCTAGCCACTGTGACATGAATCTATGATTATGGTACAGTGTGATAGGGACTGTGATAGGGATTTGTACCAGGATGCATAGAGAAATGTTGTATGATTCAGACTTAGGGATTACAAAGGGCTTTTGGGAAGAAGATATTTGAGGAGTTACAAGCTGAGTAAAGCCAGAAATGGAGTTGCAGGCAGAAAGAGAACATGCATACACACCTTGCTGTGTGAAGGAGTATGGTATATTTATATATGTACTTCTGTATAATGAGCATAACTGTGTGTGCGGGTGTAATAAAAAATGAATATAGGTTGGAAACTTGAAAACAAAGTAGTCATAAAGGATCCTGTGCTTTAAGTTAGGAAGATATGACTTAATGCTAATTATTATGGTCATACATGCATTTTAAAAATAATATTCTAGAATCATTGCATTAATAGGTTGGGTGGAAGGGAAATTGAAGATTGAGACATCAGAAAATAAATGTGATGAGAATCCAGGGCAAAAGAAAGGTTGACTAAAGGACAGAACATAAATGCCTAAGAATAATTGGGAGATAAAATCAGCAAGATTTCCTTATCATTGAATAGTTTCTTTTTTTTCATTTTTTTATTAATACCTGCTTGCCTTATATCATTATATTCCTTCTGGGGAATTCGTAACCGTACATAACAATTCTTTTTTTCAGTACATTTCTCACTCCTCGCTCTTCCATCTCTTGATCTCCTTCCCATTTGAAAAAGATCTCACTACTTCGTATTGTAACGACTATTTCTGTACAAAATGAGCTTGTGGTTCCATGAATGACAAAATTAAATTGTGAACCAAAGAAGAAAGCGATGAGAGTTTTATTGGAAATAATAAGAGAAAACTTGTGCTGAATGTTTATTGTAAGGGGATTTTGAACAGAAATCCACCTTTGTCCTAATCTTATATGCATAAGTAGAGCACGAGAAGGGGGTTTGTTTCAAAGGATATGCGTTCAAAAGAAAACTGGTTAATTGTATTTGTTTTCTTCAAGTCTTGTTGAAATTTGAGTCTGGAGGTCAGAAGGAGCTGTTGAAGCTCCTAGCTAATTTAGCACATGCTCGACAGAGTCTTCTTGAAGGGAAGGGTCTTTACCTGTCTGTTTTCATCCTAACCTTTTATCCTTTGTTTTTTGGGTTTTAATTTATTTTTCTAAGCTTAACTGGTGTTGTATTTACTTTGCTCTTGTTGCTGAGACAAAATAATCGACACCCAAAGTTAAGTGGTGAAAGATTTATTTAGCTCACAGTTTATAGAGGTTTCAGTCCATAATAGACTGGCTCCAAGGCAGGGTGGTATGCAGACAGGCATGGAAGAGGAGGGCAGAAGATAGCAATGCAATAAAGGACAAGCACAATTCTTTTATCCCATATATATTATTCAGGCTCCTTAGGGCAGGTAGCAGTCACACCCTTTATCCTAGTGCCTTGATCTAGCATTGCACCATGAATTAATCTCAGCATTTACACACTCTATATCCAGCCATCTCTGAAAAAGCCCCATCTCTGACTGCATGAGGCTTTGGGAGTACATTTAGACACAAGCTGTAACAACTGGCTACTTAATTAAATGACTGCTTTAATTTTTTCATTAGGCTGTTCTAACTGGCTACTCATAGTAACTAAACTCCTACATCATCATCGTCGTCATCATCACCCCCTCTCCATGCACTCTGAAGAAGTGGTCCCTAACTGTCATTAGAGGAGAAGGGGTTAAGACTACTCTGGCTGCTTCAAGCTGAGAAGGATGAGACCTCAACAAAGGTCAGTTTGGAATTCAGCAGCAGAGGTCACTCTTCAGAGGGTCCATCTAACAGACCTTGGTGAAAGGAGTCTGGCACATTCATTATTGTTTCCTTCTACAAGACCATTTGAAGTTGGACAGATTCTAACCAAGAAGAAAGAAATTTTACTAAGAGATTTAGAATGCACAACACAAATGTAAGGACCAGAATGAAAAGACAAATGGGTGTGATTAGAGGAAGGAATCGGGTCCAGACACTGTTCTTAAGGCATTGGAGTAGGAGTTGTAATCCATTGGGTCCTAGATCTGCCTGCTTACAGAGGTAACCTGTTTTAAGTCTGACGTTTACTTTTATGGTTTTAGGGTCTTCCTCCACCAGATGTGAGTTATTTATTAAAGACAACAAGTTTCATTTACTAGTGTGCAATTCCACCCAATTTCGACCATAAGATTGAGAGCTCTGCAGTTTTTTGTGTTTTTTTTTGGTACCGGAGATCAAACTCAAGTCCTTGCGCTTGCAAGGCAGGTGGTGAAATCACTGAGCTAAATCCCCAGCCCAAGCTCTGCAGTTTTAAAGGAGTATTTCAGCTAAGAAATTTAATGACTCTTGCTTAGATTCTATAGGTTTCAACTGTGGGTTGAAACCTTGTTGAACTGAAATACTGTGGTTTAGGACTGATCTTTCTAATAGAGTGCTTGTAAACCAAAAGAATCATCTGGCAATTGTATGTCCTATACCTGGTCTCTATAGTGTGGGGTTATTAAGTGAATGTCTTCCCCAATCACATTTTTTCAGTCTTGTATAAGAGAGCATATTAGATATGTCTCTTTTATGCTGTGATTACAGAGACCATTCTAAGGAGAACCCTAAATTGAGGACCTGGCCTGAAGAAGCCATCTCTTAGTACCTTAATCTTTGGAATAGCTGCAACTACAGTACAGGCACCTTTCCATTTATAGGGTAGCACTAGGTATAAGTCTGTCCTACATAAGAAATCCAGTTTCTTCAAGGGAGAGGCCCTGAGCATTCCCAGGGGATAGGATAGAATGCTTCATTTGCGGCCAGTTTCTCAGAGCTACATACTATATAAAAGAACAATCACAGGAAAGAGCTCTTTTGATAACCACAATTGGTCTCTATGTAAATATTTCCATGGGACAAATCCATTGAAGCAAAGTGTTTGCAAACAAAGTGGTTAGGGTTCTAAGAGCAAACTGAGCATTGGAAGAGCTTTGAAAGAATATTTACTAGGTGAGGAACATAGAGGGACTGGTTACAAATATCCTGAGTTATGACAATCCTGGTATATTGGCATCTAAGAAGGGAAAAATTAAAGTAGCACTTAAGCATATGTTACATAACCATGCAGTTAGTTAATCCCTGGCAATTGGGCTTTAAGTCCCTGAACTCCATCCACTGGCTTCTTAATTATCAGATTTGCCATATATCAGGGGCCAATGCAGAGTCCCCCCAGGCAGCTCTTCCATGAAAGTTTCTATTTTCTTTCTGGCACAGCCAAATGCTGTCTTGATAATATAAGGTAATGTTACAGAATTTAAGCAATAACCATACTACTTAAGAGGATCCTTTATGTGATTGCAGAGGGAAGCAATCAACTCAACTGCTTGTCCCACCCTAGTTTTTGTTTTATCTCCCAAGAGAACCCTGTGTGGGTTTGTCATCATCCTGTATAAGAATAAAAATTGATCCGAAGTCCCATCAGTAGCTATATGTTCCAAGGACAGAAGCAAAGCTACCAATGTGATGTCAGGGTCAACTCTCCCTTGTGGGCATATCCAGCAATTAGAATAACTTGCTTGCAGTGCAATAAAAGAAATTGCTGGAGCTAGGGGATGTTGAAAGGCACCAGATTGGGTGGAATGGGAGAGGAGGAGAAGGGTTGGGAGTATAAGAGAGAAGGTAATGCCTCTCATAATTGAAGATCCCTTCACACTACAATAATTTTACCCTTTAGGGAGCACGCATACTAAGTTATCATAAAAAGGGATAAAATGAAAATTCTCAAGAACAGAACTAGATATAACAGGAGTTAAACCACTTTATATATTATCTCTCTCTTTTTTTTTTTTTTGGTACTGGGGATTGAACTCAGGTCCTTGTGCTTGCAAGGCAGGCAGCGGAACCACTGAGCTAAATCCCCGGCCCTATATATTATCTCTTATCTCCTGAGGCCCTGATGATATTTTCTTGAAAAGTTTTAAGCCCTCTAACCTGTTGCCTCATTTTCCAGTGGTACATCTGAATTCCAGGGCTTAAGTTAGGAGTGGTATATCTAGGACTCATTCCCAGCTACCCTGACAGTGAATAGAGTGAACAGGATCACCATAGGTGGTCCTTCCCATGTGGGCTCTAGGGAGTGAGAAAGTGAGGGGAAGGACTTCATCAGCAACTGGTCTCCTGACTAAAGAGAGGAGGCCCAGTTTCTCTAGGGCATGCGTCAGATAACTGTAGGAGAGTCTATTGAAACTTGACTAGGACTGTATTGTCCCTAATTTTGGCAGAAGTTTCCAGATTGTTGTAGTCAGGGTTTTCAAGGGAATAGATTTAATATAGGGCACATAATTTATAGGATTGTTTTATAATATTCACCCCAAACTTCAAATGCAGAGGAGTGTAAGAGACCCACACCAGAGACCCAAAGAATCCAGCCAACAGCCTGCATCCCACAGCAAGGTCCTGCACAAGTACAGCTGAAAGTCTGAAGTTCAAGGCAATGTCCTCCAAGAGTCCAGCCAGTGGCCTAGAGCCCATGGCAATGTCTCATGCTTGTCTGTATTGAAGATCTGCACCTGGAAGGCCCAAAGGCCAGTGGTGGAACCCAGAAAGCCTGCACCAGTGAGTGGAAGGATTTTTGTCACCAGGCTGGGGGATCTATGCTCGAGCCAGGAAGTGATGCTCATAGTGAAGATCAGCGCTCCCCTGAAGAGAATAGACCACACTGATTCAGTTCAGCTGGGTGTTCTAAGTTGACCATTAGTTAATCCACCACACTGATCAATGAGGAAATCATTGGTGAGGAAAGTCCACCCAGATAGCATTTCAGAAGGACTTAGTCCTAGTGTCTAAGATGAGTTCCTTACTTATATCAGTACTAAAGGAAGCAAAGTGGAGAAGCGAGGGGAAATGAGTTTCCTAGGTGAGCTTTCTGAGATGTCTCTGTAAAGTCTCATTTTTCTTTTCAACTTTACCTGATGATAGAGGCCTCTAGGCACAACAGAGGTGCTACTGAAATCTTAGGGCCTTGGAAAGTTCCTGTGTGACAACAGCTTTAAAGGAGGGTCCATTATCATTCTGAAGGCTCCTAGGGAAGGATCATGTTGGAGTTAGCTATAGGAGTATCTTAGAAATCTTCTTTAGCTGTATAGGTGTGGAGGATTACAGTGTTTGTTTAGTCATGGTCTGAAGTCTTATTTCCTTCTAGAAGGAAAGTAGCATGTTTGAAAGAGGAACGGGTCTTAGTTGGACAGCCAGACCTTCTGAAAGGAATGCCTAATATTTAAGAAGATGGTTGCTAGAGATCTGGCCACGTTATGAGGAGTAAAAAGAATAAAATCCTCTCCCAAGGTTAAAGGCTTAAAAAACTGAAGGAGCACTGCAGGCACTACTCAAAGGCATGCTGGCCATTGCTTGGCTACTACATCCTCTTCTCAGCTTAAATATCCTACTGGTGCTTTTGCAGACCCTTGATCTTGGGATTAAGACTCCCAGGACCATTCTCAGAAACTTGCAAGTTAAATACTGTCCTATGGGGAGACTTAATGGAGGAGCATGTAGCAGTGCTGTTTTAGTTTTTGAAAAGTCTGCTGAGAACTTGGATCCCAAATTAAGATATGAGTATTATATTTTAGAATTTTTTTGATTAATTGAATGGGCTTCTCTCACCAGAACCTAGAATCCAGAGATGACAAAAGCTGGTGATGTCTAAAAATTCCCTAAGTTGTTTTAAGGTCCTGAGCAGGAAGTAGGAAGTAATTGGCTTAATGCACTCTTTCACTAACCTTCAGGTTCCCTTACAGAGGATTAGGCCAAGGTATTTTAGAGAGGGACTACAGAGTTGTGCCTTAGATCAAGAAACTTGGTATCCTTTCTTAGCTGAAAAGTTCAGTAGGGCTTGGATGCCTTGCCTTTAGTGTTCCTCCAAAGAGACACATAAGAGGATATCATTCAGATATTGTAAGACTCTAGTCTGGGGATAATTAAAATGGGACAAGTCTCAAGAGAGAGCTAGTCCAAATAAGTGAGGACTGTCTCTAAGTCCCTGGGGCAGTATAGTCAACATTAACTGAGTATCTTGTTCAGAGGGATCTTGAAATGGTAATAAGAAATTATGAATCAGCATGGAGAAGAATACAAAAAATACATCTTTCAAATCTAAAACTGTAAACCATCCTGCATCTTCAGGAATCTGGGATGAAAGTGTGTCATTGAGGCACTACGTTTTGTAAAGCAATACTACCTCATTTACTAGTTGGAGATTTTGAACTAGTTTCCACTGTCCACTGGAATTTTGTACACCCCAAATGGGAGTATTACAAGGGTTATTACAAAGTTTGAGAAGGTCTTGGGCCTGTAAGTTGTTGATTATAGGTAGTAATCCTTTTTTACCCCCCTGTCTTCAGTGGATATTATTTTTGGTGGACAAAACGTGAGATCCTTTAAATGATTGAGTACACGCGTTGCCTGTACTGCTTACCTATTCTTCCTTGAACAGCACAGACTTTTAGATTAACTTCTGTCTCTATTAGGGGAAGGCAAAGTGCTGATTTGGGATGCCTATAAATGCTGATGGTTAGGCTGATAAGATATCAGTCCGAGCAGGGGGGTTGGACTTTCTGGCATAATTCAAAGACATGAGAGAATAAAAAAATCATCCCAACTACAGCTAAAGGGACTGTGAAAAATATCTAACTATAAGTTTTCCAGTTATATCTCTGATGGTCATACTGACCTAGGAGACAGTCCAGGATTGGAGGAGAGTACAGCAGAGATAGCATCTCCTGGATCAAAGGAAAAATTAATTTCTCTCCTCCATAGTTAGAGCCACCCAGAGCTCCTGAACAGTGATGACCGTCCAATTTATGAGAGCTTGTGGAGTGTGCCCCAGACCCCCTCTGTCATCTTGTTGGACAAACTAAAAAGCTGGGTTTAATTCCAGAGACCTTCACTTAAGGCCAAACCCATTTCCAGTGTTTCTCTTTGCAGACTAGGCAGGGAACAGGTGGCTCCTTGCCCTTCTGGTAGCTAAAATCATTATCACAGTCCCTATGGAGATGTTCTGGATTTCTATAGCCATGAATCTCTTTGGAGCCCTAGGAATTTGATTGCCTCCCCCAAACCTGGAGGTTACCACTAGTGCAGCTGCGTTTCTCTGATCTCACTTTTCCTCCTCTTTGGCCTCCTCTCAATCTCCGTTATGAAAGACCTCAACGGGTATTTTCACTAGAGCCTAAAGAGCTATCAAGGCTAAATACCTTCTGTTGCAATTTTCTCCTTATCTTCAAGGCAGATTGGGGTAGACATTTAACCTTAAGGATCACCTGCCCTTCTACAGAGTCTGAAGACAGGAGGGTTTATTTAGTTAAAGCTTCCTCAGGTCTTTGTAAAAAGGCTGAGGCATTCTTCTTTCTGCTAGGATCAATGGATGATAGGAATAATTAAGAGAATTAGAATAAGTCCTTTGCTATCCCTCCATGATGCAGACCTGGAAATGTTTATGTTCCTTGTCATCCTCACTACTGTCAAGGTCCCAGTTGGGATTCTTTTCTGGGATAGTCCTTGTGGGATGTGATCTTTTCCCTGGCTGTAGTTCCTCAGGCCTTCTATAATAAATTATGTGTTATTCATATCCAAAGACCTCTTCCACCTGTAATGCCACTTGCTTTTTACTAGGGGTTAGTGTTTGATTTAAAAAGAGAATAATAATGATAATAATAATAATAATAATAATAATAATAATAAACAGTATAATATCCTTCCATGGTAGATTGAAAGATTGAGCTGATCCTCAAAGTGCTTCTGTGTACTGATCAGGGTCATCATAAAACTTTCCTAAATCCTGCTTTGATCTGTCTTAAGTCTGTCAAGGAAAAGGGCACACAGATTCGGAGAACACCAAATTCTATCCCTTCACTTTCTAAAGAGGATATATTCCCCTTGTGGAGACTTCTTGTAGTCTATATGGCAGCTTCAGTTTTGGGAGCAGACTAGAAGGCTTTGATGGAGCTTCCAAAGTCTCAGCAGGGCCTTGTGATACCACAAATAATCTGGGCTCCAGCCTGCATTTTTGGAGCAATTTGGGGTTGTTTCTTAAAGCATGCCTGGATGTAGGGAAATGCTGACCATTTTCCCTCTCTCTTATAAAACTGACCCAATTGAAGGATGGTTTCATAATTTATACTTCCCTGTGACAACCACCTCTTATTCTCCAGGCTGTGCCCAGGCTATGTGTTCATGCAGAACAAGATTACATGATATTTCACTAAAGTCTGAGGGTCAGAGTATTATAGGTACATTAGTGAGGTAGAAATATTATAGGCAATCAGATAGGGCTAGGTCCTTGAGAGAGTCAGGAGAAAGGTAAAACACACCATAGCAGAGACTGGAGACACATTGGCTGAAAAACCACTCCTCAAAATAAAGATAAGATGACCACACCCATGTATTTCCTCAGAGAACAAACACTGGGCCTAATGAAGTCTAGATAGACATCAGCCACCCCCTGGGTGACCAGAGACCTCTGGACCCACCGCTTCCTAGGAGAATCTTTATTTTTTCCATCCATGCTTATTATGTGACTTGTTTCCCAATTGGGCGACCATTACCTAAATGACTATATTTGTATCCTTATTGGATGTTCATGGCTATGGCCCACATTGTACCCACATGGGTTTCACCTTATAAAACTCGTTTGTAAAGTGGAGTCCCTAGACTATCCACTTGGACCCTGCCTGCCCCTCAGGCACTTTCCTATCAATATCTTTCCACTCTTAACCTCTGTTGTTCCTAGTACTCATTCTTCAGTGTCTGGAGAACAAGAAATCAGTGTATCATACAGTTAACAGGTTAGGAGATATAATATTTCATATTTCATCTGCTGTATTATTTCCTGTAACAAAAGGAGTACCAGTGTTTTGTTTTGGGTTTGTTTGAGACAGTGTCTCCCTATGTAATTCAGGCTGGCCTTGAACTCACAGAAATTCTTCTGCCACAGCCTCCAGTGCTGGGTTTACAGGTGTTCACTACCACACCTGGCTTGAGTACCATTGTTTTAATATGCATTCCAAAAAGTATGGGAGGCCGCTAAGTTCTTATTTCCCATTCTGAAAAACAGAGAGGCATGTCCCTTTCACCTGTCTGTTTCAGCCACTAGTGTTGGGGCATCCCCCTGCTTAGAACCCTTTAGGGCCAGCAGCAGCCACTGGAGTTGTTTTAAGAAAGTGACTAGGGCTGGAATGCCTACTCTTGTGGGACATTCACATGTCCCTTATTCCCTTGGTCCATGCTAATGGTGGTGAAACATCCATCCTGGAGTTAGCATTTCTTGGCCTGGTGAGGTGCTCCAGAGAAAAACTGTGGCAAGACAGAAGCAGTTCCTGACTCTCTTTGATGTACATTTTACCTAAAACTGCGGTCAATCCATATAGATCTTTACAAAGTGCTTTCGGCTCTAGTAACATAATAATCTGTGCTGAGATAACCCCATTTTGAGAACCAGTCAATTAGCACTGCCCAAGTGGCATGGGGGTTGTGTAGGGAGTGGAGAGTGCTAGTTCCTATTCCCAGACCTGCCCTAAGGCAGAAAGAGACAAATCAGGACTAAAAACTTTCTCGTGTGAGTCTCTCTGATCTTCAGTAAAATATGCCTCCAAAAAAAGGAGAGAGAATAGAAATAGAGTGGGGAGAAAGTTGGAGTAAGAGTCCTTAGATCTGAAAGATGTGCTCTGTTAACAGTAATTCTCCCAAGAGCTGTCATTCTCATTGGTTTCAGGAAGACAGAGCAAGGCACCAAGAGCTGAAATTGCTTCCTCACCAGTGAGGATCAACCCAGAAAGAAAACAGAGCTGGTTAGACATTCCCATCTACATATGTGGGAGGGAGACCAGGCAAGACTGTCCCAGTGAAACCTGTCCTTCCAGATTTCAGAGCAGCAGCCACCCTAGTAAACTTTAAGTGGCTGAGGGAGTCCTGTGTTTTTATATAATGCACATTGTTTCCCAAATCTACCCAGCCACCAGGTAAATGGAAAGAGACATTAGGCTATAACGCTATCTAGTAAAGTGCACTGAAAGTGCAAATCTTTGGAATCATCATTTAGCATGAACATACTGCAAGAGGAAAAGAATAAAACTCCAATTTGGGATTTACTTCCTAATAATCTCAGATCTTGTGGGACTGCCAATAAATATAACATTTCTGTACAAACCAAGCTCATGGTTCCATAAATGACGAAGAGTGAAGGCACATACCAAAGGAGAAGACATGAGAGTTTAATGAAAATTAAGAATAAAGTCCTGGGATTTAGCTCAGTGGCACCGTGCCAGCCTTACAAGCACAAGGTCCTGAGTTCAATCCCTGGTACCCCCCCCCCCAAAGCTGGTGATAGATGTTTATTGAAAGGGGATTCATTCCTGTCTTTATTTTATATGCATAAGCAGAGTGTGGAAAGAGGGCTTCTATCACAGGAAATGCATTCAAAACAAAACTGGTTACCTTGCATTTCTGTTTTCTCCAGTTCCAGTTGAAATCTGGGTCTGGAGATAGGGAAGAGCTGTTAAAGCTGTTAACTAATTTAGTATACTCTGGATAAAGGTCTTCTTCCTGCAGGAAGAGTCCTTATCATTCTATTCTTATCACAAATTTTTATCCTTTGTTCTTGTATTTTCTTTCTTTTTTTTTTCTTTAGTTCTTTTATTGATACATTTTAGGTATACAATTCGTTTACATTTATCATTGGGTGTTTGTACCTGTACATGATATATCTTGGTTCTTATTTTTTTCCCCCATTACCTGTGTGCCCTTCACCCCCTCTGCCCTTCCCTATTTACATAGATTTCATTTCCTTTTTTTTTTCTTTTATCATAGTTTTTCCTTTCCCTCTTTTCCTTTCCCCTTCCCCTCCCTTCACTCCTTCATCTTTGGACCTTTTTTCCTATTTCAAATTATCAATTATTCATTTTAATCATTTTAACCCTTGTTTACACTATCAGTTTCTCACACTAGAGAAACTATTTGGTATCCACACATGTGTCTCCTATTTATTTCACTTAAGAGTATGGCCTCGATATGCGTCCATTTAGCTATAAATGACTCTAGTTTTTCATTCTTCAGGGCAGAAATCCATGCAATGGAGACTAAGAGAACAATACAAAAAAATCAATGAATCAAAGAGTTGGTTTAGCCAATCTTATCAAAAAAAGGAAAGAAAGGGCACAAATGCATTCAATTAAGAATTAAAAAGGTGAAGTCACAACAGATCCAACAGAAATCCAGAGGATCGGGGCTGGGGATTTAGCTCAGTGGTTTCACCACCTGCTGCACAAGTGCAAGGACCCAAGTTCGATCCCCAGTACCAAAATAAAAAGAAATCCAGAGGATCATCAATACCTACTTCGAGAACCTCTACTCCAATAAAATGGAAAACAGAAGAAATGGGCAGATTCCTAGATACATACGAATTGCCAAAGTTAAATGAAGAAGATATAGAAATTCTAAACACCCCAATTACAATGACTGAAATTGAAAATGTAATAAAATATTTACCAACAAAGAAAAGCCCAGGTCCGGATGGCTTCACTGCTGAATTTTACAAGACATTTAAAGAAGAACTAATGCCATTACTCTTTAAACTCATTAAGGAAATTAAAAGGGAAGCAATACTTCCAAATTCATTCTTGGAAGCAAGTGTTACTTTGATTCCAAAACCAAGGAAAGACCCAACCCAAAAAGAGAACTACAGGCCAGTCTCCCTAATGAACATAGATGCAAAAATCCTCAACAAGATACTGTCAAACAGAATGCAGAGGGTCATCAAGAAGATCATACACCCTGACCAAGTTGGATTTATCCTAGGAATGCAAGGATGGTTCAACATCAGTAAATCAATAAATGTAATACACCATATTAACAGAGTCAAGGACAAAAACCATATGATCATCTCAATAGATGCAGAAAACACATTCAACAAAATCCAGCACCCATTCATGATAAAAACCCTACAGAAAATTGGAATAGAAGGTCTTTATCTTAACCTGATTAAGGCTATCTATGAAAAACCAACAGCCAACATCATACTAAATGGTCAAAAACTGAAAACTTTCACGCTAAAATCAGGAACAAGACAAGGATGCCCACTATCACCACTCCTTTTCAATATAGTTCTGGAAATATTAGCCACAACAATTAGAAAAGAGAAAGAAATAAAAGGAATAAAGATAGGAAAAGAAGAAATTAAAGTCATTATTTCCTGACAATATGATACTTTACATAGAAGACCCAAAAAACTCCACCAGAAGACTTCTTGACTTAATTGATAGATTCAGTAGCATAGCTGGATACAAGGTCATCAAAAAACAATACCCTTCTTATACACAAATAACAGACTCACTGAGAGAGAAATTAGGGAAACAATTCCTTTTATAGTAGCATCCAAAAAAGTGAAATATCTAAGAATCAATCTATCAAAGGAAGCAAAAGACCTCTACATTGAAAACTACAGCTCTCTGAAAAAAGAGATTGAAGAGGATACAAGAAAATGGAAAGACATCCCTTGCTCCTGGGTAGGAAGAACCAATATAGTGAAAATGGCCATACTTCCAAAACTACTATATAGATTCAATGCAATGCCAATTGAAATTCCAACGATATGTTCTTGTATTTTCTTTTACATATCTGAGCTTAACTGGCTGTTGAATAAATGGCTGCTTTAATTAGCTGTTTTATCTGACCTTATCTCTAGATTGCTCTGCCTACTCATAACTAAGCTACAATACTATTTTATATCTTTTATTGTACTCTTTATATTTTGAGTTTCCCATATAAGAGAAATTTAATATTGATATTTAAATTTGTATGTGTGATTTATCTCACTTAACAGTATGGTTTCAAAGTACATCTTTTTTCCTACAAGTGAGTCAAATTTATCCTTCTTGAAAAGGGAAAAAAATTCTCTTTGCTATGTAAGTGGGGCACAGCCTCCTGTCTCCAAGCCTGCTGATGACTAACTTTCTGCCTATGACAAACTAGAAAAGCTATTTTTTATTAAGTTAAAAAATTATCAGAGAGATGAATATACAAGCAATTTAAATAAAGCAATTCAAAAAGTAATGCACAGAATGAAAGAATTATAGTTACTTTCATCTCTTAAAAAATAGTGGGAAAAGGAAGAGTGTAACATGAGTACGAGCAATGTGAGACCAGCCAAATGTTTACTGGCTATGTGTGTACTGGAATGGTAGATTATAATTTCATGGAATTCTAGTCATAGAGTGAGTTTATACCCACCCACCTTCAAAAGTTTTTTATCAGGAAGTGCTCAACTGTAATATATTAAAATCAGGGGTAGGGAAGCATGGCTTAGAGCAGTGATAGTGAGCGTTTTAGAGATGAGTGCCCAAATTACAACCCCAGACCCACTTATTTATCACAAAGTACCAACACTGCACTTAAACCTGAATACTGCGGTTTTAGTTTAGAAAAGATAACTTACACATTAACATCTTTTGTCTTAAAAGAAAAACAAATAACACATGTCATAGGTTTGCCACTACTGACTTAGAAAACTACTTTTGCCAGTCCCAGGCCTTCATCAAGCATACTCCAGCAGTTTTCTGAGGGCTGGAGGCAGGGTAGCAGGTGGAAAAAGTTCTAAGGAGAGAGATAAGCAACACTGTAAACTAAAACAATATTCCATGTACAGGCTGTAAACTGTGCTTTTGATCTAAGAAAGTATAGTGGAATGAGCTATAAGGTACAAAGTGATCTTCAAATTTTGACAGTTCTAGGAACCCATGAAAATTTGAAAGAAACAGAAAACCTAATCTAATTAGAACTTTAAGAAAAGCAAGACTCAGCAAATCTAAAAATTGATTGATTCAGCTTCCAAAAAAGAATCCTGATAGGAAGAATGGCAATATATTTTTAAAGATACATATTGTACCAGCGAAGGGCCAGCCAGCCAATATATACAGCTCTAGTGTTACAGCTCCAGAGCCTACAGCTCAATGTAGGTAGTCCAGGAGAATGGAAGACACACCCAGGAATCTTGGAGGCAAGTGTACAGCTTTATTCTTAACCCTGGCAGGTAAGTCTGAGATTTCTCTACAGAGACTGACTGAATAACTCAGCCAGAGCAGGGCTGTTATACACTTGGGGGGGGGGGGTTACAGGAACATCATTTCATTGGTTACAAAGTTGCAGGTTTCAGTGCTTCATTTACATACAGGGCCAACAACCAGAGTTTCACATACGGTGTTCATTGGTTAACAACAGTGCACTGAGTTTCATCTTATCTGCATATGGCAGGGAGGTAGAACAAAGGAAATTCTTGAGATGTTTGAGGGAGCTGGGCTCAGGCAGGACCTGGCATGTTAGAGGGAAATATGCTTTAGCTACGGAGAAAATTATTTCCTAGCTTTTTGATACTAACTGATTCTTCAGCTTTCTGGGCTGTTTATATTTTGGCAGGTATACATGTAATTGTCTGATTTTGTGGGCACCATAAGCTGGTAAGACTCTTGGATCTTTATAGAATTGAGATGTTGGGAGACAAAGCATATTAACCAGTTTATAAAGCATGGACTGATTGTTAGTAACCTGAGGATACCAAAGAGAGGTACTAATAAATAACCTATCCATGTCTTCCAGTCACCTAGGGCACTCCACTAATTGTCAGGGTTTTTATATTGTTCCCTCTGATCTGGAGGGTTATCTCTTTAAGGACACTGGATTGATTTGCATAGTAGCAGCATTCCTCTCAGAAACATACAGGTTCCCCCTTGGTGTGCAGTGAGGTCTATAGCTCTCCTGTTCTGAAGGATGACCACTGCTAATGAGTCTATTTGATTTTGGAGTGTGTCAAAATCTTGTTGGATGGCATCTAGTTCAGTAGGTATTTAGAACCTCAACTTTGAGAATTGTTTCTGATTAAGCCTCAAGGATGTGGCACTTAAAACAACACTTCCTGCTATAGCTATCCCAGCTATTATTGGTAATATGATTGTTCTCATTTTTGATGATATGGGTGGAGATGAGGAGGCCTCCTTTGCCCTGGGTTAACATAGAGGTCAGGTAAGAGGTAAGACAGAGCACTGAGGCTCATCTCTGAACTTGTGAAAACCTGATATATCCCATCAGAGCAAATAAAGAAAGCTCCTGGAGGAGCTATTACGGACCCGGAATTGGCTAAATGGATGTCTGAGCACATTGCTGTGACATTGGCTTTTTTGTATGTGCCCATCAGACATGAAGAATTTCCCAAGACCCTAATTGTATGAGACTGGAGCAATTGTCCTGAAGAATTTCTGGAATTTAACTTAGTCCCTCCTAATGTTAGGCCCACTGCTCTGTAGTAGAGTTTGGAGAGTGGTACACACAACCAGAAATCATTTAATTGGGGATTGACAATCTGAAGGATTCTATGGGTGGTGTTTATCATATGTATAAGGTCAAATGTCAGCCAGGTGCTCATCAGAGATCAGTTAGTAGAATTGTTTTCAGGTCCTGAGCCAAAGGAACTAGTTGAGGTTTTGGTTGAGGTGGTTTAATGAGAGGATGAAGAATCCAAACCTTTTTGAAAGTTAGCAATTGTCCTAGGTCTTTTCTCTTCCCATAAATACAGATGACACCATTTCAGCCATTGATCCAGTTTTGATTGTGAAGATCTTGGATGAGACAGGTCACAGGATTACATGTCTCAAGCCAACAATTTGGTGGTGGTGAATATGCAAACAAGCAGGAGTCCTATTCTCCTTGGAATTTTATCTTACACCTACTATGGCCACAAAACCAACCCTTGGGGAATCACAGCTTTCCATCTTGGGCATTCCTTTAGGGTAGGGATATTTGCCATCAGGATCACTAGAGTACTTAGGCCCTTCTCTCACAGGTTGTTTCCATTGTGGAGAGAAGTATTTTCTATCAGCTTGGTACTCCCGCTCCCAGCCAACATTCGTACAGCCTGATGACCAAAGTGGCCTTTAGGTTCTTTGGGGCAGGCATCAAAGTAAAGTTTAATTTGAGATTGTAAGAGCTCCCAATGAGTCTGATTTATGGCAACTGGGGCACTACTCTCATATATTTGGACCTGAAATTCCCAATGTCCTGAATAGTCAACAGGGTTTCCCAGAGTCAATCTAAACAAGATAAGTTAGCAAGTGCCAGCATAAAACCCCAACATATGGCTAAGAAAAAAAATTTTGTGAAGTGTTCCAGTCCTCTGAAGTAACAGTCACTAAGCCTATTCCAAGAAGAAAAGTAATCACTATGAGGTAGGCAAGATGTCAGGGAAAGACCAAGTCCAGAAATCGTAGAAAAGGTATATGGTTTGAGGTCTTCAGCTGTTCATCAATCTGTCAGTGTCCAGAGTGACAGGAGCAGGGCTTTGAGCATGTTGTCTCTTCAGAGTTATTTTTAAGGGAGTTGTCTTATTGGTGTGGGCCTCCCAGGAGTTCTTGTAGTGGGCTTTCTTGATCCGAGAGTGACGAATCCACAGCTGAACCTCTGAAACTTTAACAGCTCTGGGTGTCATTAAATCATCATAAAAGGCCCTTTCCATGTAGGTTGTAGGGGTTCTTTTTTCCAATCTTTCACCCATACCATGTCCTCAGGATTGTGTAGGTGTGCACCTGGATCCAAGGGTATGGCAGGTCTTTCAGCTATATTTTTATGTAGCTGGGAAAATGTTTTTCCTAATTGTATGAGATGTTCACTTAAACACATGTTGCTTAATTGACACAAGTCTCCTTGGAGGACTTTTATTATGGGTAGTAGTCTTCCATATAAGATCTCAAAGAGTGTGTATCCAGTGGGTCCTGATGAGCTTCAGATCTTGAGTAAGGCCATGGGGAGTAAATCTACCCATGGTACCTGGGTTTCTTGATAATATTTAGATAAAATTGACCTTCGCATCCTATTCATCCTTTCAACTTTTCCAGGGCTCTGAGATCTATAGGTTGTGTGTAGGTTCTATCTGACTCTTAACATCCATGCCAATGTTTGGGTTACTTCTGCCACAAATGCAGGCCCATTGTTGCTACCTATAGACAGGGAAAATCCATATCTTGGAATAATCTCTCCTAACAGGGTCTTGCAGACCTTGACTGCCTTTTCTGTTCTAGTGGAAAACGCTTCTGGCCATCTCGTGTATGTGCAGACAAGCACCATGAGATGCTTGTAACCCCTGAAGGGTTTTATTTCAGTGAAATCCATTTGTATTTCTTCAGAAGGAGAGAGTCCACTATGTTGGATGCTGGATGGGGGTTGAGGCCCCTGAGTTGGTTCAACCTTGGCACATGTCTGGCATTGTTGGCTGATAGATGCACAAATTGAGACTAGTTTGGGTATATAATAATATCAACTTAGGAGTTGACTCATGGCAGTCTTTCCTCCATGGGTGATGTCTTCTTGTTGTTTCACCCATGAGTAGGCAAGCTTTTCTGGGATGACAACTTATTATCTAGCAGGATCCATAAGCCCTCCAATCCTTGGTGTCCTCCTCCTTGTCTTGCCCAAAGATTTTCCTTTTTTTGTTTAATAGTGGGGCCTACCTTGTAGGGCAAGGATTTTGTCAGAGGAGCCTCTGGCAGGGCTTTGGGCTTTTTATTTGGTCATCTAGTTTCCAGGACTCTTGGAGGCCATCTTAGCAGCCTCACCTGCCCTGTAGTTTCCAAGGGTAACAGCATCCTTTATTTTTTTGTTTCTCTCATAGTGCATAATAGCAACCTTTTTCAGCTTCCAGATCTCAATCAGAAGTTGAGAGATTTCATCTTTGTTTTTGATTTGTTTTCCCTCTGCTATCAGGAGCCCCCGCTCCTTGTAGATTATTTCATGTACATCAGTGGTGGCAAAGGGATATCTGGAGTCAGTGTAGATGTTTACCTTCTTCCTTTTTGACCACCTAAGTGCTTGGATCAAGGTATATAGCTCCTCTCTCTGGGCAGACCAGCCCAGTGGGAGAGGTCCAGTTAGTTGCACCTCTTCCATTGTGACAATGCAAATCCAGCTTGACAGATATCATTCTTGACTGAGCTACTTCCATCTGTGAACAGGGTGTACTCAGCATCAGGCAAAGGTTCCATCTGTAGGTCTGGTCTGCAATCATGGTCTGGAGGGCCAAACTCATTGGGCAAGCAGGTGTCTGGGTGTAGAGGTTTTGTCAATTGGGAGGTAAGTTGGGGATTCTCACAGAGCAATCCTTAGTACTAAGTGACCCGGCTATTTGAAAGCCAGTGGTGTCCCCGGCTGTTGAGAAGCTCCAAAACAGCATGTGGCACTTGAACAGTTAAATTTTTCCCCAGAGTTAGTTTATCAGCTTCTTTAATCAGGAGGATTGTTGTAAACAGGGAGGCCAACCTTTTGCTACAGGATCTAAATTCTTTGACAGATATCCAGTGGGCCTCTCGCAGAGTCCCATTTGTTAGGTCAAGACACCTGAAGCCACATGTCTCCTTTTGTCTACAAATAAGTTGAAGGGTCTGGTTACATCAGGTGTGCTGAAAGCAGGAGCAGTAGAAAGCACCTGTTTTAGGGTCTGGAAAGAATTAGCTTGTTCCGTATTTCATTCAAATGTTGCTTGCTCATTTGTGTCTCCTGACATCATCTCATAGTTTTGCCTTGTCAGCAAACCCTAGGATCCAGATCCGGCAGAATCCTGCAACTCCCCAAAATTCCCAGAGCTGTTGATTGTTTTCTGGTCTCAGAATGGAGCAGATGACCTCTTTTCTCTCAGGGCCTAATCATCAGAGTCCCTTTTCTAAGTCAAAGCCCAGATATCATACCTTGGATTTACATATTTGGGCCTTTTTCCAGGAGACTTTATAACCTGTGGCCAGTAGATGGTGGAGGAGAGCTTGAGTTCCTTTCCAGAAGTCTGATTGTTCAGGGCTACAAAGTAACAAATCATCTACATACTGTAGAAGGGAACAGTTGTAATTAGTCTGAGAGAACCTTGCCAAATTGGCAGCCAGTGCTTCCCCAAAATGATTAGGAGAAGTTTTAAATCCTTGCAGTAGATGAGTCCAGATGAGTTGGCCCTTTCTCCCTGTTTCAGGATCTTCCCATTCAAAGGCAAAAAGGGGCTGACTGGCTGGTGCTATTTGCAAGCAGAAGAAAGCATCTTTTAAATCCAAGCAGATAAACCAGGTGACATCAAGGGGAAGCAGTCATAGTAAGTTATAGGAGTTTGGAATAGCAGAATGTAGAGTGATGATGGCGTCATTGATGGTGTGGAGGTCTTGTACAGGCCTATAGTCTCTGTTGGGTTTTTTCACTGGAAGGAGAGGGGTATTCCAAGGTGATTGACAGTCTATCAATATTCCAGATTGTTTCAGGTGAGAAATATGAGGTGGGATGCCAACTTGAGCCTCTCGTGACTTTGGATAGTGACCAGGGTGGCTGTTGAATGGAGTTCAGTTATCAATAGGGGATGGTTTTTGGCAAGTCCTGGAGGGATGTCTTTAGCCCAGACTTCTGGAAAAAGTGTTTTTAAAATTTCAGGGTTTTGGCCATCCGGTAGTTCCGTCTGATGGAGGCACCATTCATCTTCCTGGGGTACAATCAGAGTCAGGATCATATTTCATGTGGGGTTCAAACTGAGTGAGGTTGGTTGATTTGGTGCTATGGAGATAGTGGCTCCCAGTTTGAAGAGGAGGTCATGCCCTAAGAGTGGGATGGGACATTCAGGCATGTATAGGAATTTGTTTGACCAGTTGGCCCCCAATCTCAAAAGATCAGCTCTGATAAAACTTCCATTCAGCTGGAACTCCAGAGGCTCTGACTACTTGAACACATTGAGGTCCTAATGGTGCAATGAGCTGAGTTATTACTGAGTGTTCAGCTCCACTGAACTGTCTACCATAAAAGTCATAGGTTTGCCCCCAGCTTTTGCAATGACCATGGGCTCTTGGGGGCCCAGTTTAACAGAGCCTGGTCTGTCCTATTTAGTTAGGCTTGGTAAAGCGAAGAGTGGGTCAAGATTGTGAGCTTTAGGCTATGTTGGAGAGTCAGCCTGGCTGTTTCCTTTTCCCTTGGAGGAGTGGGCATTTATCTTTTGAATGTCCAAATTCTTTACAATATGCACACTGGTCTTCAGCTAAGAGGAAATCTTCTCATTTTCTATGGATCACAGATGGAATGTTCTATGGCTTTTACTGTCTGTTTCACTCATGCATACATTCATGAAACATTCAGAGGTTAAAGCATTCCAGCCCCTTTCTCCCAGGAGTCCCTCAAAGTGGCAAACTAAGACCAAGACCAAATCAGAACAGGTGAGAAGCTTTTGCTTTCCAAGATCAGAACAAAGCACATGGGAAACTTTTGTTCTCCAAGACCAAAAACAACCAAGAAACTTTCATTCTCATAGAGGGTTGGCCGAACCCTTCTTCCACCCCAAACTGGGGCAGGTCTAACCAAGCAAACTAGTGAGGGTACCTGGGGTCTTACCTCCAACAACCACACCAGACAGTACATCCTTACTCCCTTTGGGTTCAGAGAGCTGCAGAGTGGCGAGTTGTTGTCCTTGGTCCTCTGGAGAGGCTCAGAGAATGGAGTCTGAGGGGCCGGGCAAGAACCCTGCTCCACCTGCAAGGGCTTTGACCAGTGATTAAGTGATCAACGCAGTGGATTCATCCCAGATGAGCCCCCAAAATTTATCAGCAAAGGGCCAGCCAGCCGGTATATAAAGCTCCAGAGCTTGCAACTCCAAGTGTTACAGCTCCAGAGCATACAGGTCAATGTAGGTAGTCCAGGAGAATGGAAGATGCACCCAGGAATCATGGAGGCAAGTATACAGCTTTATTGTTAACCCCACTAGGTCAGTCTGGGATTTCTCCACAAAGAGACTGACTGAATAACTCAGCCAGAGCAGGGTTGTTATACACTTAGGGAAAGGGAGGGTGTTACAGGAACATCATTTCATTGGTTACAAAGTTGCAAGTTTCAGTGCTTCATTTACATATGGGCCCAGCAACCAGAGTTTCACATATAGTGGGTTCATTGGTTAACACAGTGAATTGGGTTTCACCTTATCTGCATATGGCAGGGAGGTAGAACAAAAAATTCCTGAGATGTTTGAGGGAGCTGGGCCCAGGCAGATCCAGGCATGTTAGAGGGAAATCATCTTTCCCTGTTAGCAACTCTTGACTTTAGCTACATAAAAAATTATTTCCTTTTCATTATTTCTTACTGTGTTCTTATATTTCTTATTTAACATGCAACAAAAATGGTGAGACATATAAAGAAGCAAGAAAATGTGGCCCATAGTCAAAGGAGAAAACAGTTAATGGAAGAATCACAGAAATGGTCCAGATTTGGTATTTTCTGAAAGACATTATCACTGATGAATATCTCACAGGATCTGTAAAAAAGTGAAAGATGTGCATAACTAGATAAGGTATTTTAGTAAAGAAATGGGAGCTGTTAGAAAAACAAATGGAAACGTTAGAAATAAAATACTGAACAAGAAAAATTGACTTGATAGAATTATCACCAAATTAGATACAGCACAGAAAGAAATCTGTAAGCTGGAGACAGGTCAATAAATAAAATACAAAGTATATATAGAGCAAACACAGGGATAAATGTAAATCCTGTCATTTGTCACAGGTGAGTGATTCTGGAGGACATTTCATGATATAAGCCAAGAGCAGAAAGACAAGTATCACCTGACCTCATTCATAAAAATGTTCATCTCATAGAAGCTGAGAATAGAGTAGTGACCAGAGGCTGGGAAAAGTAAGGGAGAAAGGAAGAGTGGGTATGAGGGAGAATAGAAAAAAAGTAAAGATATACTGAAAGACTAGGAAAACCGTAGTTTTAAAATTCTAAATTTAAGCAAAAACTAGTTTCAGGACACAAAAGTTACTCAAGCCTTGTTTCCTTCCAGGAACAACACCCACCCACCCCAAATCCTCAGGGTTTTCGAAACATAATAAGCTTATAAATTGTGCTCTGTGTTTATAATGATTAAATTGATAAAAGACTTATGAAATAAATAAATCTATCTGGTATTGGCCAAAAAAAAGCAAAGAGAGAGAGAGAGAGGGAAAAATGAGGGTCGAAGGTACGGGGGAAAAAAGAATTTAGATGTGTTATGCACATATGCCAATTCCTCCAATGAATATAATCATATACTGGAAACATGTACTAATATAAATTTTTGAATATAAATTTCACACTTAAATCTGTAATTAATTAATTGTGCTTTGGGCCTGTGCTTTTCACCTGTAAACTGTGCTTTGTCCTAAAGACTTCTGTCCTGAAATAAGCAGCAGTATTATTGAGTCAGCATATATCACTTTCAAACGTAAATTATTTGTCTTCTAATATAGCCTACCAGGTGAGTAACCTGAAGTTCTATATTCTATTGTCTGTTTCCTCAGACAATAAGGTTGTTACAAACCCAATTCATTTTTTCAGTGGTCTATTTGGACATATCTTCTAATTCTCATTAATTTTCAAAGTTGGCTTCTAAATTCCCGTTGAACACAAAGATTATCTTTGCATGGCTTGTGTTCCCTAGCCTCTTTGACTTGTTTTCTGATCTCATTTCCCCACTTCATTTTCAATGGATTTTGTATCCATTGCCTCTTGGGACCTATAGTACCTGTTACAACTTTAATGTGCTTTCTTGTGTCTATATATTTTTATCATTTATTACACTATATCCACAGTGCTCCTCCATGAAACAGAGGAATGACATCGGTTTTATAATAAGTGTTAATATTGTATACTATAAACTTGAAATAAATTACTTTTATGAAAAGGAAATCTGAATAATGAGATGAGTAATAAATGAGGCTTTGGCATTGTATCTAAATAAATCCATTTTTTCCTAGACTAATTTGGTCATAAATAATTTTGATGAAATATTTACATCTCATTGATATAGTAAATGTTATTAAAAGATTGTATGTCATCTATCCTAAAATTTCTTTCATAATAGCTATTATTTTCTGACTTGTTAAAAATTCAGTGGGACATAGAGACTTAAGAGAGAAAATAGTCATATGTATATGTAGAAAATTAAAACAAAATAGATACAGAATGAATCCTAGAAACCAAGAGGCAAAATTGTCAGTAATTTTAAAGAGCTGATATAAAATGATAATAGCAACATGCTCTTTGTTCCTTAATCTAAAGGAGGTAGAGAATGCTATCAGATATTTGAAAAAATAAATGAGAATTGTGACCTGCAGAGTTGCTGGATTAATTTCACACAAGTTTATCCTTCTGTTCAGCTGATCAGTGACCTACAGTGTATGGGACAGAGTGTTTGGTAGGATACCTATTTAACGGGATACTGATGGCTTCTGCAAGGGAATGCAATTTTAGACATGCTGCCAAGTTTCTGCAGTGCTTGTACTTCAGCCTTTTCTGGTTTATTCTTCTACCAGTGCAGTTTATTCCTGTTCAACTTTCTACTTGGAATGGGCTCATGTATCAGGGTTCACTAGAATAACAGAATATATATATAGAATACATATAGAATATATATATATATAGTATATATTCTTTTATTTATAGATATATACAAGAATATATGTACTTTTATATATTCTTTTATTTATAGATATATATATGAATATATCTAGATATATATAGATATATTCTTTTTAAAAAAACCTACTTACAATGGCCACTTGTAGAGTCAGGTGTGGAAGACTACAAAAGGTCAATCTGTATAATGGATAGTTAAACAGCCCAGTCAAAGGTGGAAGACCTGGAGCTCACTGCCTTGGAAAGCTGAAGGGTCTGTGTTGGAAGGTTGAAGAGTCTATGCTGGAAGGGTGACGAGTCTGCACTGGAAGCCTGGAGATAAATGTTCAAAAGTGATGGTGAAGCCCAAAGTTCCTCCAAGAAGTAGAAATGAGACTTCCTTCTTTTCTCTTTTCCATCCAGGCTACAAGCCTATTTGTTGGTACTACCCACATCTAGGCTGTGTTGTCCCTCTTCAGAAAGTCCTTCATTCAGTTACACACAGAACTATGTTAAGCCAGTCAGCTGGGCATTTCTTATTCAAGTTGCTGCAACAGTTAACTAACATAGTTCATCACCTTCCTATCACTATTTTGTATGTATTTACTGCTTAATCATTTTTCCTCAGCTAATGTTAAGTACCTAATATATTGCCAATTACTTTTATTATTTTCATTATTAAGAATTAGTGATCTAAATGGAAATAGATTTTCCCTACTGGCTTTTAAATTTTCTTGAACTTTTTCCTTAATAACACCTATGCCATTAACCAACCTATTTTTATTGAAACATTTTTGAGAACTCATGTAATATTTGGCAGCAGTATTTTGAGTCATAATTACAAAAGTAAATAACATACAGAGAACTTTGAACAGATTTTGCCTTGCCAAATAAACCAGTCAAAAGACATAATTTGTTTAAATTGTTAGCTGTTGTCTAATGGAAAATTCTAATTTTGACATTTGTATGTCTTTAGTTTCACAAGACATCAGATACAGATATGTATTAAGCAGAGCACTGAAACAAAAATGAGCCTTAGAAAAACAATCATTGTGAAAAAGTTCTACTTACTTTATTTTTCTTATTCCTGGCTAGAATTTTGGCTACAATAATTATATAGAGGTCTCTGTGAATATTCCCAGAAAGATCCTTTGTCAGGACTCTATGAAGACTTTATGCTACAAACCATTGAAGTCACTAAAGAATGAGAACTATATACATTTTTCTGTGTAATCAAGTGGGAACATAATTATGTGCAAAAGTAGGTTTGTAGATTCCTTTTTCATCAAGAAATTGTAATAAAACTTATCCTGGTACTTGTAAAGATATTGTCTTTTACTTGCCAATACCATGTTCATTCCTATGATTTCCAAATTTTAGCTGTTCTCTGGGTTTCTCAACTTATGTCCCATGTTAGTTTTGTGAAGTTTATATAATTTCTATTACAAATCTTCAGAGATCCTTTTAAGCTTTGTCTTAGTCACTTTCTTTATCACTGGGACAACATACCCATTGCCCACAACTTATTATGGTTCATAGTTTTTACAGGATTCATTCCACAGTTGGGTAGCTCCAGCTTAGGAAGGGCATGATGAAAGGGCCTGGTGGAGGAAAGCTGCTCACATCATGGTGTCCAGAAAGAAGAGGGCAAAGGGAGCAGCCAAGGAGGAAGATATAGCCTTCCAGGTCATAACCCCAGTGACTACAATCAGCCTTCATCTTGTAACAGCACATTCAGCTATTAAACTCATTAGTAGAATCCAGTGATGAGTATAGTACTCCCCATGATCCAATCACCTTCCACAACCCACACCTCTGAACACTTGAGGCTTTGGGGGAGTATTATAAATCTAAATTACAACAGTCTCTATTCATTATAGTTTTATGTTTCTAAAAAAGCTATATCTTGTATTCTTTATAACATGTTTAATGCAAGTTTTTTCATTTCAAGTATACTTTATTTTTCTTTTTAGAAAAGATGTGTTGCACCTATCTCCTTTTCTTTTATGAATTTGTGTGTTTTGGCTTTTATCTCAATATCTCCTCAAAGCCTCATGCAGTCATAGGTAGGGGGTTTCAAAGGTGGCTGGATTAGGGGGTGTGAGTGTGGTTTAAGGGTGAGATACCAGGATTAAGGATGTGGATAACTGAAGACCCACCTTGTGTATGGGAGGCACCAATCAATAGGTTTGTCACCAGGATGGAATATAAAGGGACAAAAAGAAGGAAGGCTTGCTGCTGCTTGCTGCTTTGCTATCTCCTGTCTGCTTTCCATGTACTATTTGTCCTCTGCAATGGCCTTCTGCCATGCCACCCTACTTTGGAACCAGTCAACTATGAACTGAAACCTTTACAAACTATGAGCTGAAATAAACATTTACTCCTTTAACTTATGGGTGTTGGGTATTTTGTCTCAGCAACAAGAAAAGTAACCGTGTTTCTGTGTGTGTGTGTGTTTGTGTGTGTGTGTGTTTGTGTGTATGTGTTCTCACTAAGGCAATAAGAAGAATACAGAATTTTAATTTGGAGGAAATGACCCAAGTGAAAAAGAGGCTAAATATATTTACCATATTATTTATTGTGTGATTTCTCCAAAATATCTCCTGGTATCAATTATCAACTAATAATGCTTTTATATCAAATATAAACAAATAATTCTAAATACAGTGTAGAGACCATTGAAACTCAGTGAGTCAGCTAGGTATCTTATAATAGATGCCTTCAATACAGTCAAATAGCAACTAAAAATTACTGAAGTATTTCCTTTGAAGTATGAAGACCCCAGGTGCCAAAGAATGATGTGGTTTGTAATTTTTATAGTAATTGTTTTCATACTTTATTATGTAATTTTTACAGTGAAGGTATTGGTATTTTTTTCTGTGTATATATTGTTCCAAATTTCCACTGATATAGTTTCCATTTTAAAATCTTACATAGAATATTGGTGAGGAATTCCAATACTTTCAGCTATTTCTCCAGTTAATATTTTCTCACATAATATTAGAAATGTATTTTATTTAAAAAAATTACCTCAGGAAAAATTTTTTGGTTACTGACAGCTATAGATTTGTAAAATCATTAATGAGATATGTAAGTGACTTTGATATCTCTCAGGAGTGGCATTTTCCATAATGAAAATGCTATCTTGTAGGAATACATCTCTACTTTATTTCCAAAGTAAAATTTTAAATTCAAAGTTTTAAAATGTATTTTTGAGTTCTATAAGTATTCTTTTATTATAGTGTTCATCCATCCTTAAATGTTTTTCATAATTTTAAGTGTGAAGATTTTTATTCTTAATTATTCTCCTTGCAAAAAAGCAAGGGACCTAAAATTCATGTCTTTTAGGAAGTTTGAAAATTCATTTTACTTCAGGCACCATTATCTGAAATATATGTGAACAGTAAATAGCTGTTGAGGGACTGAATAATTGATGAGTTAATAATCTCAAAGAAAAGTAACTTTACTGTCATTTGAACCATATATATTTTGTCCAGTTAAATGCTGTTAAAGTCTGAAATATTGAAAACTCACATCATGGCAGAAGGACATGACAGAGGAAAGCTGTTCACCTCATGCCACCCAAGAAACAGAGAAAGGGGGAAAGAGCCAAAGAGGGAGGGCCTTGGGACAAGATGTAGTTCCCAACGTCATACCCTTGTGACCCATTCCTTTTACCTAGGCCCCATTTTCCTAGTTTCCATCACCTCTCAATAAGGTCATCAAATTATTAATCCATTGATAAAGTTGGAGTCTTCATAATACAGGCATCTGCCAAACCACCATCTGTGAATACATGCACCTTTTGGGGGACATTTTTGATTCAAACATAACAAAATGTAACTCTACACCTGCTGTAGTCATTAGTCATTCAGTATTACTAATTATCAGTTATTGTCTACTTTCCACCAACACCAATTACTTGCTTCTCCACAAAAAAGGAAAAGAAAAAGAAAACAATTGCGTTGAGTTCTCATAAACACTTGAGCTTCTCCATAAGACTCTAGTAGACCACTCTAAAAGAATGAAAGAAGTAAGAATTATTTAAATAATAACACATGTTCATAGCCATTCAGAAGAATGCTCATTAAGGTGGACCTCAAGGTTTAACTTCAGTGCTATATTAGTAGATAGCATTTCTACTCCAGTGGCAAAGAAAAGAAGCCTTCTTTTCCTCTTGTTTGGAACACTTGACAGCTGGTAAATATCTTCCCTCTTTCATTTCTTCCACTTCCTAGTGCAAAAGGGAATGTTTACAAGGAAAAAGACTGACTTAAACATTAAAAATCCCTGATTGTCACTTTAGTCTGTCAGTTTTCTGCTGCTTTTCTTATCACCTATTTCTACCCTGCCAGTCTCTGCTTTCTTGCTTTTCTGTAAGTCACTGAGTATAAATCAACACGTTTATATAGACTGAACTCAAGTGTTTTCTTCAAACATTTTAATTGCATCTCATGTTAATTCTCACTAACAAATTATAAATCTAATTAATAAAAATCTGCCAGCATTGTGGTGCAGAAGTGCCTTGAAAATGGCTTCCTTACCTTGGATTTTGCAAATGTTGTTAACAGTAGAAAAAGAGTATTGACTAATCATATTAACATTAGTATAAAACAAAATATATTAGTGGTAAAAAAGAAGATATACTTAACCATTAGGAAATTGCAAAGTTGTATAATCATGAAGCAATAACATGATTTGTGTGTTTTAACTTAAGGGGAGAAACAAGATGCCTTAGTGATAGCAAAGCATCAAAACATATACTGTCTGTGTGTCACACAGTAAAGCTACTTAAATGTGAAAAAGTGTAGCATTACTGATAGCTATGTAATATTCTGAAAGAAACTTCCTTGAGCAGCATCATAAGCCTGCACAGCAGTATTGTTCATATTGTTTTACTGTTTCACCTGAGCTTCTCCATGGATTTGCTCTATCAGCTTTGTTTTGGTAACATTTTCTGAAAAGGAGAAGTGTGTTTTGTTTTACTACAGCTCCTTTAATACTTAGATATGTAATGCCTTTATTATATCAAGGTAATAAGATATATTGCAGTTTAATGAAAAAAATTTCTTTTTTTGCCTGGAGAGCCCAGAACAATGAGGTGGAATTGAATAGGTTGGCTTAATTCCTGGAATTAATACTAGACAATTTGCTGGAAAAATCTACCAAAATTATTTTATCAATTATAGAATTGCACATGATAGAATTAATATAATTAGATTTAGAAGATGTCATTCAATAAAACATAAGATTAAATATAATTTTCTAATAATACTACTGATCTGATGTTAGTATGTATACTCAATTTTCTTCCTGATTTTTACATCATTTTCCCTAAGTCAGTGCATACTCAACCCTTTTTCCTCTCCTCCTTTCCTTCTGCCCAGTCTTTCCTCTTTTCCTACAAGCCTACAAGCCTATTGATTGGTGCCACTCACACCAAGGGTGAATCTTCCATCTCTTGTAAATCCATTCAGTTACACTCAGAACTATGCTAAGCCAATCAATTGAGCATTTCTTACCCTATTTGACACAACAGTTAACTATCACATATTCTATACCCTAAATACTTTCTGTATTATTTGAGGGCCTAAAGAATTAAATTGCAGTCAGAATCTCACGTTCTATGTATTACCCATATTTTAGTATGGTTGTTAAATGATTTATGTATTACATTAATTCTGCTTAATGTTTAATATATTTTAATCATGAAATTTGGATTAAAAGTACCATGTTTTATTCAAAATTTCATGCCAAAAGTCTTTCATTCTAAATTGTTAGAGTAAATATCAGCCTATGGATGTTTTCACTATAAATTTAGTTTGGAGTATTCTGGATTTTCTTACAATGACATATTCACAGGTACAGACTATTACTTGGTTATTACTATTATTATTAGGGGATTTTGAAAAACTTCACTATTGCTTCTTAGATATAGCAGAGTTTTAAAATAAGAACACCCCTTACATATGCACACACATACACAAAAAAGTCTGAATCCAAATTTTGGGATGTGTGTATGTACATTTGTATGAATAAATGTATGAATGTATGTATGAGTAAGTGTATGCATGTATACATGAATATATGTGTGCATGTAATCTCCTTCCTCTGTGTAAATTTGATGCTGTACCTTAAAGAGCACATGCCCATTCAGGCAGGATGACACACACCTGTAATCCTAGTAATATGTGAGGCTGAAGGAGGAGAATTGAATTCAGCCTGGGAAACTTTGAAACTTAGACCCTGTCACACACACACACACACGCACACACACACAAAGGGATAGAGATATACCCCAGTATGAAGACCCTGCATTCAATCCCCATTATGCACTCTCCCCTCACAAAATGGAATGTTCACAACCATGACATGGTGCAAAGGATGAGTGATTACTTGGAGTCAATATCCATTTCAAACTTCAAGAAGGCCCAGAGGGAATACTGAGACCCATCTTCAAGAGAGTCTCATAAAGACTGCCCCAAACTGAAGCTTCTGTGACTTTTTATTGATAGAACCAGGAAGCAAAAATAAAGGACAAATCTAAGTTATAAAGTATGGGGAGGAGAGGGCTAGACCATTCATTGCTTAAGGCAGTGTGTTTTGATCCTACTTGGACTTGTGGTCCTATAGTCTATCTTTTAATCTCTACAACCATGCATTTCAAGTTTTGGGTGTGTGGCTCCAAAGGTCCCTTATCTCCACATATCTGTCTCATGCATACCTCTGGCCAATGACCCCACAGAGAGGTACATCCCCATAAAGGGGCCATTAAAGTAAATTTTTAGTCTCTGACACAAACATAATATTTTATTTCACTTGTATGGATAATTTAAAATATATTCTGACATTTGAATTTATATTTAAATCAAAAAAAGTATTTGTGCTATTAGTGAAAGATATTGACCAACCAGGAGGTAGTCAATATTATGTGGGCCCTTCCTCATCAGTCTGTAATAATTCTGTGAGGCAGAGTTTTAATATCTATGGGAATGACTTCATGTTAGTATATTTTACTTATTATGAATAGCATAGCATAATTTACTTGCTATGAATATTCATGTTGAATTGATTAATATTTGTTATCCAGTACTTAAGTGATTTTTCATTCCTTATAATTCCCATTTTGATTTAATTTTATCATGTTAATTAGAATGTGTCTTGTTAATAACTTGATAGTATAGTGTGCATCTAGATGTCCCCCTAAAGGGGGGATCATAGATGCACCTTTGAGAGTTGATTGGATTATAAAAGCATTATAGGTGACTTGCTAGGTCACTATGCACATGACCCATGGGTTTACCTATCCAGCTCTTATTTTCATGTACTCTATGCTTCTTGTCCACTATTCCATGAGCTCTCTGCCATGCATTGCTGCCATATTGACTTGCCCTGGAACCAGCCAAATATGGACTCAATTGTGAGCCAAATAAACTTTTCATCCATTTAGTTGTGGGGGTTGAGTATTATGTCCTAGCTATATGAATAGTAGTTAAGACAGATTTTGGTACCAAAGAAGTGAGATTGTCATTGAAACTGTATTTGTCCATGTGATTCAGAAGACTTTGAAACTGGTTCAGGGGAAGAGTTTGGAAAAGTTTGGAGATCCTAGCTAGAGAAGCAGCCATAGAATTCGGTAAGCTGAGCTTGAGGAGAGATTCTAGTGAGAGTGCAGAAGAGTAAAATGCCAATTGGAATGCAGATGGAAAGACCTTGGCATTGTATATACAGTACTGGTTTTACAGATATGCAGAATGCATGACCTGTGGGTTGATGGAGGCTTCCACCCAGATATCAAAAGGCCTGAGAGACCAGGCAGTGTGCCCGAGAGGGTAGTGTATGAAACTGTGAGACTGAACCTGAAACCAGGAAGTTGGAGATGCCAGAAACACAGAATGTCTTAGGAAAGCTGAAAGGAGTGAGCAAAGCCAGCCCAAGAGAGAAACCACAACTCTGTGCAGGACATGAAGCTACAGGATTTAATGTTTGCCCTACTGTGTTTTGATCTTGATTTTGTCCCATTGACTTCTATCCCCCTATTACTTCCTTACGAAACAGAAATGTTTACTCTGTGCCATTCATTGTATGTTAGCAATATATCTTTCTTTTTCAGTTTTATAGAGCTTCACAGCTAAGAGTTTGCCTTGAGTCTCAGAGGAAACTTTGGACTTGGACTTTTCAGAAATCATGGAACTTAAGATTTTAGCAATTCTTAAAAAATCAACTGAAGTACCTGGGAGTTTAGCTCAGTGGTTTTGCCGCCTGCTGCGCAAGCACAAGGACCCGAGTTCAATCCCCGGTACCAAAAAAAAAAAAAAAAAAAATCAACTAAATACACTTTGGATAAGAGAATGCACATGAGTCTTTTGGGGGCCAGGAAGGAGTATTATGTTTTCTATCTAGATGTCCCTCTGAAACCTCATGTGATTATAGGTGAGAACTTTGGAATTTGATTAGGTTATAGAAGCATTATAGCTGACTTGCTCTTAGAATGGGGGTGGGGAGACCTGGTAGGAAGAGGTGGGTCACTGTAAACATGGTCTAGAAGATTTAGCTACCTCCCTGGATCCTCCTTTCACTCATTCTCTGCTTTCTGCATGCCATTGCCGTGAACCACTCTCCTCCACCATGTATCTTTGTCACGCTGTCCTGCCTTGGAGAAAGCCAACTATAGAATGAAACACCAAAGAGTCATAGATTTCAGGCCAAGAATATTATGCCATTCCTAGAAGAAAGGACAGTTTATTAATAGTTTCTTTCTGAAAAAAGAAATGAGAACCCTGAAGAATAGTTTATAAGTTTAATCTCATTAGAAATGTTCATGGAAGAGTTTCTTATCCTGTTTAGGTAATTGTTTAGACTTGCTAGACCCACAGACTCCAATTAAACTATCAGATACCCAGGCTCTAGGCATCTGTGGAACAAAAGTGCAGTAGTGGAAGAATTGCCACAGTGTTCTTAAAATAACAGCTACTAGTCACATTTGGATATAGAAGGCTTAAAATATGACTAGCAATGAAACAGTTATCCCTGTACAAATCAAGCTCATTGTCTAATAAAATCAAAGAGTGAAATTGTAGACAAAAATGAGAAAATTAGGAGAGTGCTTATTGGAAGTAAAGAGAAAAATAGCTCCTGTTGGGTATCCAGGAGGGGTCTCAAAAATTGGGTCCCAGGCTACTCTTGCTGTCTTGGTCTCATATGTATAAGGACAACATGGGAACTTGTTTAGTTATCCAGTGATCAGCTATCACAGGTGGCTCTGTGGGTGTAGAATAACCAATTGAGGTTCAGGCTCTGTAATGTAGAGTTTAAAGAAAAGCAGTTACTCAACTGGCCAATTTCCTAGAAAACTGAGATCAGAGGAAACCGGTTCACTCTGCATTTTGAGTTCCTCGAAGTCCAGCAGGCAGGTAAGGAGGAGTTGTTAACTAACTTAGTTTATTCTGCCTAAGGAGTTTTCTTTCTTGAGAGCTATGATTCTTAACCCTTCATCCTTTTTTTTTTTTTTTCTGAGTTTGCTTTACATTTCTAAGCTTAACTAGGTATAGTGTTTGAATTAACTCAATGTATGTGTTATTCACTTTATAAACAGATGAGTGTATCTTAGGCCCTGTTCCTTACTGGCTGCCTACTTATCAGCTAACTGGATAAATTGCCTTTTACAGTGAGAAAGTGGAACTGAACTTACTTAATTTATGATTTACTTCTATTTCATTATAAATACTCACATGTGGTTAGTGCATCCCATGACAGCATAGGAACACTTATTTTTTATACTGTTTAATAGGGAGAGTGTTCATGTTATTACAGTTTGATGATTACTCTGACAAATTATGTTATTGGATTATAAGCAGCAGAATTCAACTGAAAGTAATTGAAATCAAGAAGAGAATGTATTGGAAGGGTATCAAAGTTAACTTATAGATTAGAAAATTTGATAACCAAATTTCTGAATGGGTAAGACAAAGATATGCCCAAGGACCTCAGTATTGGGAGCATGAGTTATTTTGACAGGTTATCATTCATGTGACCGAGCTCTATCATCTGGAAAGAATCATATTGTCATCATGGATCAGCTTTCTCTAGTTGGATCAATATCATGGAGGTAGATGGGAAATGACATTAGTATTGACAAAACTACTGGAAGAATCACTGTGAGCTGAGTAGTGACTCTGACTTGGATCTAGCACATATACTAATTTTGATTATTATCACAAAGATTCGAAGAAAGGTTACTATTTTAAATAGTTAAAATATAGTGTATCAGTAATTTTCTTGAATCTGCTCTTGATATACAAAATATTTTCCATGGTAAATAAACATCGCAATCATTGAAACTCAGTTTAGAAATGGAAAATCTCTGAGTTAAGTGTAGACCTCTTGAGTCAGAATGTATATTTTAACACATTCTTTTAAATGATTTGTATGCATATTAAAATTTGAAAGTCAAATATGTATTACATATTAACCATATATAATTTGCCTGAGTCAGAATAGCCACAATTTTCAGGTGGTAAATTTTATTCTTAACATTACACAATTTATATTTTCCTATTATCATGTTAGTTTGAAATAGAGTTTGATTTTCTCCAGAATACAGATTGATTTTTCCCATTGCCCTACTAAATTTATATATTCACAAATAAAATTTTAAGAAATAGTTTCTACAGAACCTGTTTTAGTAATCATCTTCAAGTATTTATTTATTTATTTATTTATTTATTTGTATTAAATTCTTTTATTGGTACATTGTAGGTATACAACACAATTACATTTCTCATTGGGAATTGTACCTTTACATAATGCATCTTGGTTCTTATTTTTTCCCCATTCCTAGCCCTCCCTTCACACCCTCCACCCTTCCCTATTTACAAAGACTTTATTTCCATTTTTTCCATTTCTCAGCATTTTTCCTTTCCCTTCTTTCCTTTCCCCTGCCCCTCCCACTACCCCTACCCCTTTGGACCTTTTCTTCCTATTTTGCATTATCCATTATTCATTCTAATCATTGGTATATTTTAGGTATACAATATAATGACATTCATCATTGGAAATTTGCACCTTTACATATTCTCTCTTGGTTCTTATTTTTCACCCTTGCCCAGCCCTCCATTCAACCCCTCCATTCCTCCCTATTTACAAAGATTTTGGTCCTATTTTTCCATTTTCTCATATTAATCTCATTCCCTTCTATCCTTTCCCCTAGCCCTCCCACTTCCTTCCCCTTTGCCCCTTTTCTTCCTATTTCACATTACCTATTATACATTTTAGTCCTTATTTACACTTTCAGTTTCTCACACCAGAGAAACTATTCAGTATTTATACATGTGTGTCCTATTTATTTCACTTAAGAGGATTGCCTCAATATGCATCCACTTAGCTATAAATGTCTCTAATTTCTCATTTTTTATGGCTGAGTAGTACTCCATTTTATAAAAAAACACATTTTCTTTATCCAGTCTCCAGTTGATGGGCATTTGGGCTGTTTCCAAGTTTTAGCTATCACAAACTGCACTGCTATGAACATGGGTGCACAAATATCACTGTGGTATGATTCTTTTAATTTTGGGGGGAAGATCCCCAGCAGTGGAATAGCGGGGTCAAATGGGACTTCCAGTCCTAGTTCTTTGAGGTATCTCCATACTGATTTCCACAGTGCTTGCACCAGTCTACACTCCCACCAGGAGTGGAGCAGTGTTCCTCTTTCCCCACAGCCCCGCCAGCATTTGTTATTGGTTGATTTCATGATAGTAGCCATTCTTTCTGGAGTGAAGTGGGATCTCAGTTTTGTTTTCATTTGCAGCTCTCAAATGACTAGTGATGTTGAACATTTCTTCATGTATTTATTTGCTATTTCTTCTTCTTTGTCTGAGAAATGTCTGTTCATTTCAGATGCCCATTTTTTGTTTGTATCTTTAAATTTGGGAGGTCTGATCTTTTTAAGTTCTTTATAGATTCGAGATAGTAGACCTTTGTCTGAAGAAGAGCAGGTGAAGATTTTTTCCCATATTGTGTGTTGTCTCTTCACACTGCTGGTGGTTTCTCTTGCTGTGCAGAAGCTTTTTAATAAGAAGAGATCCCATTTGTTGATTATTTGTGCTAGTTCACGGGCAACTGAGGTTTTGTTCATAAAGTCTTTTCCTACACCAATGTCTTCAAGGGTTCTACCTAACCTCTGTTCCAAATGGTTCAGAGTTTCTATTTTAATATTTAGATCTTTAATCCATTTTGATTTTAGCTTAGTGCATGGTGAGAGATACAGGTCTAGTTTTAATCTTTGGCAAGTTGAAGCCCAATTTTTCCAGCACCATTTATTAAAGAGGCTATCTTTTCTCCAGTGAGAGTGTTTGGCTCCTTTATCAAAGATGAGATGGCTGAGTGTGTCTGGCATTGTTTCTGCATCTTCTAATCTGTTCCACTGGTCCTCAAGTCTGTTTCTTTGCCAGTACCATGCTGTTTTTATCACAGTAGCTTTGTAGTATAGTTGCAGGTTGGGGATTGTGATACCCCCTGCCATGTCTCTGTTACCTAGAATTGCTTTTACTCTTCTGGGTCTCTTCTTGTTCCAAATGAATTTTTGGATTGTTTTCTCAAGGTCTATGAAGTATGCTGCTGGGATCTCAATTGGAATTGCATTAAATCTATATAGCAGTTTTGGAAGTATGACCATTTTCACTCTATTAATCCTTCCTACCCAGGAGCAGGGGATGTCTCTCCATTTTCTGATATCATCTTCAATCTCTCTTTTCAGAGTGCCATAGTTTTCAGAGAAAAGGTCTTTGATTTCTTTCATTAGGATGATTCCTAGGTATTTCAGTTTTTTGTAATGCTATTGTGAAAGGAATTAATTGCCCTATTTCTCTCTCAGTGAGTCTGTCATTGGTGTAGAGGAAAGCTATTGATTTTTGTGTGTTGACCTTGTAACCAGCTACTTGACTGAATTTGGTTATTAAGTCTAGAAGACTTTTGGTGGAGTTCTTGGGGTCTTCTATATACAATATCATGTCATCTGCAAATAATGACAATTTGACTTTTTCATTACCTATCTTTATTCCTTTTATTTCTTTCTCTTGTCTAATTGCCGTGGCTAATGTTTCCAGAACTATATTGAACAAGAGTGGTGATAGTGGACATCCTTGTCTTGTTCCTGATTTTAGTGTGAAGGATTTCAGTTTTTGACCATTTAGTATGATATTGACTGTTGGTTTTTCATAGATGGCTTCTATCAGTTTGAGGTAGCGACCATCTATTCCAATTTTTTGTAGGGTTTTTATCATAAATGCATGTTGGATTTTGTCAAATGCTTTTTCTGTGTCTATGGAGATAATCATATGGTTTTTGTCCTTGGCTCTATTGATATAGTGTATTACATTGATTGATTTGTGAATATTGAACCATCCCTACATCCCTGGTATGAATCCCACTTAATCAGGGTGTATGATCTTCTTGAAGATCTTACATTCTGTTTGCCATTATCTTATTCAGGATTTTTGCATCTATGTTCATTAGTGAGATTGGCCTATAGTTCTCTTTTTCAGTTGGGTCTTTCTCTGCTTTGAGGATCAAGGTGATGCTTGCTTCCAGGAGTGAATTTGGGAGTATTGCTTCCCTTTCAATTTCATTGAAGAGTTTAAACAGTAGTGGCAGCAGTTCCTCTCTAAATGTCTTGTAGAATTCAGCAGTGAAGCCATCAGGGCCCGGGATTTTCTTAGTTGAAAAGTTTTTAATTACATTTTCTATTTCATTGGTTGATATTGGGTTGTTTATAATTTTTAGGTCTTCTTCGTTCAACTTTGGTAATTCATATGTATCTAGGAATCTGTCTATTTCTTCTGTGTTTTCCATCTTATTGGCGTATATGTTCTGGAAGTAGGTATTAATGATCCTCCGAATTTCTGCTGGGTCTGTTGTAATTTCACCCTTTTCATTCCTAATTGCATGGATTTGGGCCTTTTCTTTCCTTTTTCTGACAAGGTTGGCTAAAGGTTTGTCAATTTTGTTAATTCTTTCCAAGAACCAACTCTTGGCTTCATTGATTTTCTTGTATCATTCTCTTAGTCTCCATTGCATTGATTTCTCCTCTGATCTTTATAATTTCCTCCCTTGTATGAGCTTTGGGGTTGTCCTGCTCTTCTTTTTCTAGAAGCTTGAGGTTCAGCATCAGGTTGTTTAATTGGGCTCATTCTGTTTTCCTAATATGTGTATTCACTGCTATGAATTTCACTTGTAAGACAGCTTTCATTGTGTTCCATAGATTCTGTTTTGGTGAATGACCCATGTGTAGCTGAGAAGAATGTGTATTCTGATTTTGTGAGGTGGAAGACTCTGTAAACATCTGTTAAGTTCATTTGTTCAAGAGTTTGATTGAGTTCTAATATTTCGTTACTTATTTTTAGTCTAGTTGATCTATCTATTTGTGACAGTGAGGTGTTGAGGTCCCCCACTACAATTGTATTAGTGCATATATGACTTTTCATGTCCGTTAGTATTTGTTTTATATAGTTGGGTGCACTAGTGTTTGGTGCATAGATATTTATGATTGTCATCTCTTCCTCTTGGATTCTTCCCTTTACAAAGATGTAGTGTCCTTCTTCGTCTCTCTTAATCAGAATTGGTTTGAAATCTACTTGATCTGCAAAGAGGATAGCTACTCCTGCTTCTTTTCGAGTTCCTGTCACATGGAGTATTGTTTTCCACCCTTTAACTTTCAGTCTGTGAGTTTCCTTTTGAATTAAGTGTGTTTCTTGTATGCAGCATATTGTTACAAGTATTTATTTAAATGAGGAATTAACATTGATTTCTATTTAATATTTTATAGTGAAGAATATATAGTATTTATTCCTGACCAGAAATATAAAGTACCTCCCAAAAGCTTACATTTATTTAATTCTTAGGAGATGGAAAGACAAGGAAGGGAAAGGAATATAAATGAAAAGTGAGAGAAGAGATAGGGGAACTCAATTTGTTTAATAACAGGGACATAAAGTACATCTTATGAAATAACCCTTGATGTGGGAAAACAAAAAAAGTAAGGTATGACTGTATGAGAGAAAAATCAGTAACTCTCATACACACAAATACACACACACACAGTTCCAGAATTCAACCTTGTTAGGGTATTTATAAGGGAGACAATTATGTCCCTGAAATTCTATTGTTAGCATCCCTTGTTATGGTTTATATCTAGATCTTCCCCCAAAACTTCATTTGTTCAAATAAAGGTCCTTTGAAAGCTAATTGGATTATGGGGATGGTATAGCTGACTTTCTATTAAGAGGTAGGGCCTGGTTGGAAGAGTTTGGCCACTGTGGGTGTGACCCAAAATGTTATTTCTCCCTTCCTGGCCCCTCCCTTGACTTCATGGTTCCTGGATGCCATGCTGTGAAATGTTGTCTTTTACTATGCTCCTCTGCCATGCTGCTTTGTCTTGGAGCCAGCAGCCTATGGATGAAAATCTCTACAAATTGTGAGCCAAAATAAACCTCTTTTCTTTTAAATTCGGAGTGTCAGGTTCTTATGGCCTGTATATAGATGTCCCCCTAAAGCCTCATGTGGTCATAGGTGGGGAGATTTTAAGGTGGCTCGATTATGGTGTATGATACTGGAATTAAAGATGTTTTGCTGAGATTAAGGGTGTGATGCTTGGATTAAGGTTACCTCATCTTAGCTATGAGTGGCACCACCCAAAAGGTAGGTAGATTGGATGGGATAAAAAGTGACAGAAAGAAGCTGCTTCTGCTGATGCTTGTTCCTTCACTACTTTGCTGCTTTGTTGCCTTTTGCTTATCCTCCACACAGTGGACTGCTTCTCCTCTGTGATGCCCCTTTGCCATGCCACCCTACTTTGGAGCCAGCTGACTAGGGATTGAAACCTCCACAAACTGTCAACTAAATAAACATTTCCTTAACTTGTGGGTATTGGGGGTATTTTGTCAGCAATAAGAAAAATAACAAAACACACAGATGTTGGGACTCAGCAATGAGAAAATGATTAAGACTGATTTTGATACCTGATGTGGGTCATCACTGTGACTATACTAGACCACATGTTTCAGAAACCTTTGGAACTGGTTCAGGAGAGGAGTTAAGAAAGGATAGGAGATGCTGGCTGGAGAAATCTTAGAAAGCTATGAGCTAAGCTCAGAAAGCCAGAATGCTGGTAAAGATGGAGATAGTAAAGACCAGTCTCTGAAAGTTTTAGTTGGGGAGAAGGAATCCCCTGGCACTAGGATTGCAGGCCATGTGTATTATGCTCTGCTACAAAATTTGTTTATAGTTTGCTCACATCCTCAGACTTTGTGGGAGACTGAGATGGAGTTGTGGACTAATTAATCTGGCAATGGAAATTTCAAGACAGCTCCAATTTCAGGATGTCACATGAGTATTGTTGGAGGCTTTTAGCCAGGTCTACATTGAAAATCAGTGCATTGCTAAGTAATTTTTAAAGTTTTGAGTTTCACCAGAATGAAAGTTTCTACAAAGTTGGAACAGAGGAGAGATTGATTGCTGAAAAAATCAGTAGTAAAAAGAAATGAAGTACTTTACATCAGGACAGTACAAAGGATTCCTTGAGGGTATAGGAGGAATCTGAAAGATCCTACCCTTTACAGAATTAAAGGTTGAAGAGTAAGACTGAGAAGTGAGCTCCAGGGAATCCTATGAAGTTGGCTTCCTGAGATTCCATTCACAGTGTTCTACTATATAGGCACTCAGCAGCACCTGCACTCATGAAGGAAGAGTCTGGCTACTACTGGGGCCAGAGGCTGAACTTGGCATCATCTATGTGGTGCTAATTTTATAGGCAGGCAGTGTGCAAGAATTATGGTGTCAGTGAAGCCTACATCTAGATTTCAGAAGTCCTGGGAGGCCAAGCAGTGTGCCTCTTAAGAGGACAGTGCATGAAGCTGTGAGAGTGAAGCCAAAAGTGCAGCAGAGACCCCAAGAAGCCAGAAAGGTGGAATATCTTAGGAAAGCTGCAAGAAGTGAGCAAAGCCAGGCCACGAGAGAAACTATGACTACAACCACAAGCAGTGCTGTAAAGGTGGGCTTCCCAAGCCATTTGGAATTCACAATTCACTATTGCCACAGCTTGACCTTGGTGAAACTCTGAGATTTAATGTTTGCCTTGCTGGGTTTTGATCTTTCTTTGATCCCATTGGTTTCTATCCTTTTTATCCTCCCTTTTGGAATGCAATATTTAATTTTTGCCATTGTATATTGACAGGGTTTAACTTTTTTCTTTTAGTTTTACAGTGGCTTGGAGTGGCTTGTGAGTGTTGCCTGCATCTCATCTCTCATCTCTGAGGTCCTTTCTGTGACACACATTTTGAGGAATTCAAATTCATTAAACAAGTTATCCAACACATTTTCCATAGTACTGCTTATCTGAAGATATATGCAGATGGAAAGTTGACCATATTTCATTTTCCTTGGCCTATAAAGAAAACAGTCTCCCTTAATAAAATGATAGATAGATTCTACAAAATGATAGATATTAATAGAACACAGTAATCCTCTGATCCTCTAAAGAAGTCAAAGGAAGGATAATCTAGCAGGAGGGCTAATATGTTTCTTTGAAGATTACTACACCTCTATCCATGTAAGATTTACTACTAGTGATGTCATTTTCTCTGGAAAAATCTCCTTTTTGTGAAATCCTTCCCTTACCAACACAATACTGTGTTCCTCAGAACAAATAAATCTGCCACAGCCCCAGAAAGACCCCAGTAATCCTTGCTTCCTGGCTTCAGTTATGTAGTTGGGAAGTACATTTATGACTTTAATTGGATTATTTCCATTCTCTCTTGGGCTGGTGAGTGGTAGAAAATTTGGGGCTGGGGATAAGCAATGTTACTTGATCAGATTAGTGTGTATCAATTTTAGTAATTAATTTCATCAGTTCATTAGTTAGTCAATAATTGTAGGTGCCACAGCAGAAGGCTGTGGATTTGGTGCAGAACGTATCCCTTCAGGATGGCCTCACACAGTTGAATGATGGAGACAAAGCTGGTTTATGGAAAAGGCTAAGATGCTATTGACATGGAGGTGGTGGTAGTGGGGAGGGCAAGGTTAAAAACAACCTTTGACTCAGAGAAAGAAAATAGACCTTGATCAAAGAAACAAAGTATCAAAGGGGGCATGATTTAGTGAAAAAACGTCTAGATATAAAGGAGAGTTCTCTTGATCTTAGTTGATTTATGTCTTAAATTTAGGTCAAAATTTTTTGTTTTTCTGGAATAAATATGCTATGTATAATGAATTAGGAGGAATGTCTCAAATTTTGTCTACTTGAAAACTATTCAAAGTGGAGCAATACAGTAATTCCTTTTCATGAATAGTTTTTTGAGAAATTATAATCAATTCACTTTATTTGAATATGCTAAAGATTATATTTTCTAGTTAATAAAAAACTCAGCTTGGGTTTTAAGTGATGAGATCATAGTTGCCTTTAAAATTCTTCAATTTGCTGTAGTTTAGACATTTTGGAAATGAAAATCTTTTATAATAAGAAATTTAAAATTATCTTCAGTTTGTCTATTCCTCTGTATTTTCCTCATTTTTAAATATAAGACTTAAAGCAAGCCTCCTTAAAAATAAAATGTACTAACTGGTTCAGAGTTTCTATTTTAATATTTAGATCTTTAATCCATTTTGATTTTAGTTTAGTGCATGGCAAGAGATATAGGTCTAGTTTTAATCTTTGGCAAGTTGAAGCCCAATATTGCCGGCACCATTTATTAAAGAGGCTATCTTTCCTCCAGTGAGGGTGTTTGGCTCCTTTATCAAAGATGAGATGGCTGAGTGTGTCTGGTGTTGTTTCTGCATCTTCTAATCTGTTCCACTGCTCCTCAGGACTGTTTCTTTGCCAGTACCATGCTGTTTTTATCACAGTAGCTTTGTAGTATAGTTGCAGGTTGAGAATTGTGATACCTCCTGCCTTATCCCTGTTACCTAGAATTGCTTTTGCTATTCTGGGTCTCTTCTTGTTCCAAATGAATTTTTGGATTGTTTTCTCAAGGTTCATGAAGTATGCTGCTGGGATCTCAATTGGAATTGCATCAAGTCTATATGGCAGTTTTGGAAGTGTGGCCATTTTCACTATATTAATCCTTCCTACTCAGGAGCATGGGATGTCTGTCCATTTTCTGATATCATCTTCAATCTCTCTTTTCAGAGTGCCATAGTTTTCAGAGAAGAGGTCTTTGATTTCTTTCATTAGGTTGATTCCTAGGTATTTCAGTTTTTTGGATGCTATTGTGAAAGGAATTAATTGCCCTATTTCTCTCTCAGTGAGTCTGTCATTGGTGTAGAGGAAAGATATTGATTTTTGTGTGTTGACTTTGTAACCAGCTACTTGACTGAATTTGGTTATTAAGTCTAGAAGACTTTTGGTGGAGTTCTTGGGGTCTTCTATATACAATATCATGTCATCTGCAAATAATGACAAATTGACTTCTTCATTTCCTATCTTTATGCCTTTTATTTCTTTCTCTTGTCTAATTGCCGTGGCTAATGTTTCCAGAACTATATTGAACAAGAGTGGTGATAGTGGACATCCTTGTCTTGTTCCTGATTTTAGTGTGAAGGATTTCAGTTTTTGACCATTTAGTATGATATTGGCTGTTGGTTTTTCATAGATGGCTTCTATCAGTTTGAGGTAGCGACCATCTATTCCAATTTTTTGTAGGGTTTTTATCATAAATGCATGTTGGATTTTGTCAAATGCTTTTTCTGTGTCTATGGAGATAATCATATGGTTTTTGTCCTTGGATCTATTGATATAGTGTATTACATTGATTGATTTGCGAATATTGAACCATCCCTGCGTCCCTGGTATGAATCCCACTTGATCAGGGCATATGATCTTCTTGATGATCTTCTGCATTCTGTTTGCCATTATCTTATTAAGGATTTTTGCATCTATGTTCATTAGTGAGATTGGCCTATAGTTCTCCTTTTCAATTGAGTCTTTCTCTGTTTTGGGGATCAAGGTGATGCTTGCTTCCAGGAATGAATTTGGGTGTATTGCTTCCCTTTCAATTTCACTGAAGAGTTTAAACAGTAGTGGCAGCAGTTCCTCTCTAAATGTCTCTGAACCAGTTGGAACAGAGGTTAGGTAGAACTCTTGAAGACATCGGTGTAGGAAAAGATTTTATGAACAAAACCTCAGTTGCCCATGAACTAGCACAAACAATCAACAAGTGGGATCTCTTCTTATTAAAAAGCTTCTGCTTAGCAAGAGAAACCACCAGCAGTGTGAAGAGACAACCCACGATGTGGAAAAAAATCTTCACCTGCTCCTCCTCAGACAAAGGTCTACTATCTCAAATCTATAAAGAACTTAAAAAGATCAGACCTCCCAAATTTGAAGACCAAATCCAAAAATGGGCATCTGAAATGAACAGACATTTCTCAGACAAAGAAGTAGAAATAGCAAATAAGTACATGAAAGATGTTCAACATCACTGGTCATTCAAGAGATGCAAATGAAAACAACGCTGAGATTCCACTTCACTCCAGAAAGAATGGCTACTATCATGAAATCAACCAATAACAAATGCTGGCGGGGCTGTGGGGAAAGAGGAACACTGCTCCACTCCTGGTGGGAGTGTAGACTGGTGCAAGCACTGTGGAAATCAGTATGGAGATACCTCAAAGAACTAGGACTGGAAGTCCATTTGACCCCGCTATTCCACTGCTGAGGATCTTCCCCAAAGAATTAAAAGAACCATACCACAGTGATATATGTGCACCCATGTTCATAGCAGCACAGTTTGTGATAGCTAAAACTTGGAAACAGCCCAAATGCTCATCAACTGGAGACTGGATAAAGAAAATGTGGGTTTTTTAATGAAATGGTGTACTACTCAGCCATAAAAAATGAGAAATCAGAGACACTTATTGCTAAGTGGATGCACATTGAGGCAGTACTCTTAAGTGAAATAAATAGGACACACATGTATAAATACTGAATAGTTTCTCTGGTGTGAGAAACTGAAAGTGTAAATAAGGACTAAAATGTATAATAGGTAATGTGAAATAGGAAGAAAAGGGTCAAATCGGAAGGAAGTGAGAGGGCTAGGGGAAAGGATAGAAGGGAATGAGATTAATATGAGAAAATGGAAAAAGAGGAGCAAAATCTTTGTAAATAGGGAGGAATGGAGTGGTTGAAGGGAGGGCTGGGCAAAGGTGAAAAATAAGAACCAAGAGAGAATATGTAAAGGTGCAAATTTCCAATGATGAATGTCATTATATTGTATACCTAAAATGTACCAATGATTAGAATGAATAATGGATAATGCAAAATAGGAAGAAAATGTCCAAAGGGGTAGGGTTAGTGGGAGGGGCAGGGGAAAGGAAAGAAAGGAAAGGAAAAATGCTGAGAAATGGAAAAAATGGAAATAAAGTCTTTGTAAATCGGGAAAGGTGGAGGGCGTGAAGGGAGTGCTAGGAATGGAGAAAAAATAAGAACCAAGATGCGTTATGTAAAGGTACAATTCCCAATGAGAAATGTAATTGTGTTGTATACCTAAAATGTACGAATAAAAGAATTTAACAACAACAACAAAAAATAAAATATAGTGTAGTTAATTTAAATAGTATTAATAGACTTAATAAAACATTACTCAAAATGATTTTGAAGTAATATGGAAAACAATTATAATAAAAGAGAAAATGTGGGATATAGAACTGCAAATGTATTATGTAGACTAGGACTGTAAAGAAATTTTCCAAAATAATAGGGTTGTAGGGCCAGAGATTTAGCTCAGTGGTTCCACCACCTGGCTCAAAAGTGCAAGGTCCTGAGTTCGATCACCAGTACCAAAAAAAAAAAAAAAGAAAAAAAGAAATAATAGGGTTGTATTCTGATTTATTTTCTCTATTTTTCCAAGTTTGTATAAGTTCTAACATTGTCATGATAATAAACCCAACACAAACACTTCAGGAATGTAAAAATTGAGTTTTTAAACCTAATATAATGTTATACCAACAATATAAATTGATAATTATAACGTTTGGAAGTTTTACAAATAAGTATGTGGTTTTAGACAATGAATTGTACTGTAGGGTGTAACTTTAGTAAAAGGGCCATATGTATTTTAAGCATTATTATGATTATGAAACCTAAGGCACTTTATCTTCTAGCAATACTGCCTGAAATTCAGTAGTTACTTTAGTATGTAGAAGTCCCGAAATATGAATATACTTAAGCTCTATGCACTGTATGGAAATATTCAAATATAAGAATCATCAATGACTTTTATGTATCTTTTCAATGGAATAAATTTGAGATGCAATTTTAGAGGAAGTTTCTCTCTGTATTTTTTTGCTAGCAAAAAATAAATGTTTATTTAAAATATGAAAAGTAATGTTAAGATATTGTTCAAAAATTGTGTTCAGTTTAACATGTATAAAACAAGACTTATGAAAAAAAGTTTATAATTAGGTACAAAACACTTAAGAATATACTTTGATATTCACAATGGATATGTCTGAAAAAGTACATTTTACTGATGTAGCTTAGAAATAAAAATATATCTACAAACTCAGTTAAATAAACAAGCCCTCAAATGAGGAGCAGCACACTCCCTCCAATGGGCAGTCAGCATTTTCAAATATGAAGTTCACAAGCCTTATGAAAATAATTGCAAATGTGCTTCATAATATAGAAGATCAAATACCTTACAGCTTCCCTGACAAACACTATCCATTTTTAATGTGTGCCAACCCAGAGAGCTGTCTAGAAATTTTTTCTTTTTTCTTTTTTGGTACTGGGGATCAAACTTGGGACCTTGCACTTGCGAAGCAGGCGGCAGAACCACTGAGCTAAATCCCCGGCCCTGTCAAGCAATTTTTATAAAACAGGATCAACAAAATACATAACCTAACGGTAACCAGTCTCAGGGGGTCTTTACCAGCAATCTTGAGTTATTTCCAGCAAGTGACTCTGGGGAGGAAATGACAAGAAGTCCCAGAGTCTCAAGGAAAGCATGTACCAGGTCACTGGACGGGGCTGCTGCCCAGGCTCCTGCAGCGCTTCTGCAGGTACAGCTGCTTGTAGGTCTGGAACATGGCCCAGGAGTCTTTCACCTGGTTCTGTTGCACTTCTCATCCATCTGCACTGGCGCTTCTCTGTAGCAGTCTTGAATTAACACCTTGTTGTGAAGATCAAATGAGTCAATGTCCAAATCATCTAATTCTCTGTATTATTTTTGAGGGCCTCAAGGAGGCAACAGTGGCAACTAAAATGAGATAATACTGGGAAAATAATAAACTGTAGAGTCATTCTCTCAACCATAATTACAGGGTGATTCTTTCACCTAGAGTAATACCCCAAATTCAATTTTCAAATAGAAAAACCATGGATAATGTTATTTGTGTTAAATATTATCTTACATCCTCTACTAAAGTTTTCAAATACTTTTTAAAGTTCAGAACTCTGGGTGTAATACCCTAGGCAATATTTCCCAAATCCTATGATTGCATTTTATTTGGTTTGGATATAATGCTAATTTCTTAGGATATCAAACTGAATCTGAGAGCAATGACTTTTTCATCATTTTTGTCTTCTCAGACCAGTATTAACATTCTAAATCACCATAGATAATTGACCTTTATATCCTAAAAAATGTATCAACTATAAATTACTTAGATTTATATATATATATATATATATATATATATTATTCACCGTCTCAATAAACCTATGTCAGATTGCTCTGTGGGTTTTTGCCTACAGCAGTTTCAGGTGTAAGATATTACATATCCATTATTCTCTACCATATGATTTTTAAATCTAAGTCACCTAAGAATGACAAAGCTCTGCTATTAAATTTTAAAGAAAACTAAAGGTTCTCTTGTAGTTGCATCATTAACATTTGCAAATTATTAGAATTATACATGTATTATGGTTAACTATTCAGTGTTGAGTAAAATGTTTTAATTTATTAATCTCTCATTTATTAGTTCCCTGATTATGACACCAAGAATAAAATTTACATTTTACATATGCATTGGTTGTTTAAGCTTCACAATACATTATGTAAATTTTTTGACAGTGAAAGAGCCATTTGAATATTAATACTTTTTGAAATTGCCCTGAATTGTTTTTACTATAAATATGGCAGAATTACAGAGGCCAATTTCTCTTTTCTTAAACCAGCATTCTTTACTTGTTCTGTCTTTTTTCTCTTATTTCAGCTCCTGGGCATTCTTCACCATACAATTAATTTAACCTATATGAACTTGAAATTTCTGTGGTTTCTTTCATTTGGCTTAAATTAATACAAGATTGCTGGGGATTTAGCTCAGTGGTTTCGCTGCCTGCTGTGCAAGCACAAGGACCCGAGTTCAATCCCTGGTACCAAAAAAAAAAAAAAATTAATACAAGATAAATTACAATGCAAGGGCATAAATGTTTATGAAACTGAGAAAAAGTCTCTTTAAAAATTCAGTGAGTAATACTATATATCATTATCTTTTTCTGGTAAAAGATAAATTAGAATTACTAGGCAAACTTTTGATCTAGCTTCATCAATATAAATATTATATTTAGCTTCATCATAATTACAAGACCAATTCATTTGAGGTTAATCATATTATAGACATTATTATTTTCTGTGAAGTAACATTTATCTTACAAAGAAGACATAATATTTCTATACAAAAGCACATAAACCTTCCTGATTATTTGGTCTTCAAAGTTTGATAAATAATGAGTCATTCAAATTACTGAATTGTGGATTTGATATAAATTTATGGTTATTACACAAGTAACCGATCAAGCCATAAAATTGGCAGCCTTTAACTAAATAATGTGCAATAATAATAATGTAACAATAAACTGTAATTATATTTTAATGTATTTAGTGACTAAATACCTATTGAAGCAATCTTTGCTTATGTTTTGTTTTTAACTAAATAGAGTGTTGTACATGAATAGAGCAAACAAATGAGAGACAGTGTTAAAAACTATTCCCAATTTCCTGTTTTGTCCTCTTATCAGATTTGGATTGAGAAAAATAATTAAAAATACATTTAGGTCTTTTTTTAAAGTGCTGGAGCTATTGGCAGATATATAAGTCCTTTTAGTATTTGGTGGCAGATATTCAGGTATCAAGACAGATAAAAGGAAACTGTACAAAATATTTTAGAAATAAAAGAAAAAGTCCAGGCATTGTGGTGTATGCCTGTAATTTCAGCACTCGGGAGGGTGAGGCAGGAAGATCATTGCGAGTTTGAGGCCACCCTGTGGTACATAGTGAATTCAAGACCAGCCTGAACTATATAATGAGACCCTGTCTCAAAAAAAAAAAAGCAGAAATTTTTACTTTTTGAGACAATATTGTTTGGAGTCAGACTGTACAACATCAGGAAGTGTGTCTACAATGGTCCTTTATAACATATTTAAATTACAGAATGAAGATAGAATGAAAATTGTCACTTCACCTATTACATTTCTTAAATATTTTTCAAAGTGATCTTTATAGATAATGACTAAATGATATTTTGGTGTGATTTAGGAAAGGTATAGAACTAGGTAAATAGGCTACTTTTATCTTATGGACTAGAGACTTGTGAGAATTTTATTGTATCACAGGAAAATTTCCTTCCATTCTTCCTTTGCTTCTTTGTCTCTTTTCTCCCTCTAAACTTCCTTCTCTTCTTTTCTCTGTCCTTCTTCTTTTAATGGAATTAACACAGAAAAATGGAGTGAGCAAGAGAGATGAGGAATGACAATTTTAAAGATAGAGACAGACTTGCTAATTTCTTCATCCATATATTAAGGAGATCTTCTCTCCCCATTACTGCTATTTATGAGATGTCAGCGATCTAGCTTAGATATCCTTAGTGTTACTCTATTACTCTCACTGTACGGCTCTTTATCCAATTTCACAGATGATAACTTGTAGTTTGTAAACCATTGGTTATCAATTAAAAGAAATCATCCAGAACCAACTCTTTGGCTAGTGTAATTAATCTTTATATAGTATAATCCTTATTTGATGAAGTGATCTGCATCAAAGGATGGGGTATTTACTTGAAATTATATCCTTGGTGTTCTGATAATCAATTTTTACTATCATTATAGTCATCTAGAAGAAAGGAGAAAGAAAATGATGAATTTCACATATTGACTATCATTCATCATGTTGCAAATCATGAAATTTCGCTAAAGAGAAACTCTGAATATTTTATCTTTCTTTACAAGGTCAAATGAATATAAAATAAGAGGAACAATTAAGGATAATAAATCAACAATAACAGAAATAATAAACAGTTCTGTTTAGTTTATAGTATATAGCATAACACAACTCTTTATTCACACTCACTGAAGGTACATAATAAATTATTATAGAAAATTGATGTTAAATTTGCATTAAAATCCCATCTTTAAAACTTGTAGCTCCTTCTCAATATTGCTCATATCATTACCAGGGATTGTCACTGGGGATGGTTCCTCCCATCCATGGAGGGCACTATCTGGGGGTATGTTCTTTGCACATAATTTAATATATGCTTTGGGAATTTAGTAGGAAGAGTTCAGGAATGCTGCTAAGCATCCTTGAATGCACAGGACAGCTACCTACAAAGAAGTATCTGACCCAATATATAATCTTGAGGTTGGAAAACCTTCATTTAAAGAAAAACTCATTGAGGATTTTCTATTTTCTTAATATTGGGTGTACAAACACTAGGAGATACAAAATAAGCCAAACAGCATAATCTAGAAGAGTGAAATCACTTTTTTTGGATATCCTTTTATTGGTATATTTTAGGTGTAAAATATAACGACATTCCTACACCAAAGTCATCAAGAGTTCTACCTAACCTCTGTTCCAGCTGGTTCAGCATTTCTGTTTTAATATTTAGATCTTTAATCCATTTCGACTTTAGTTCAGTGCATGGTGAGAGATATAGGTCTAGTTTTAGTCTGTGGCAATGTGAAACCCAATTTCTCCAGCACCATTTATTAAAGAGACTATCTTTCCTCCAGTGAGGGTGTTTGGCTTCTTTGTCAAAGATGAGGTGGCTGAGTGTGTCTGGAGTAGTTTCTGCATCTTCTAATCTGTTCCACTGGTCCTCAGGTCTGTTTCTTTGCCAGTACCATGCTGGTTTTTTTTTTTTTTTTTTTTTTTTTTTTTTATCACAGTAGCTTTGTAATATAGTTTCAAGTTGGGGGTTGTGATACCCTCTGTCATGCCTCTGTTACCTAGAATTGCTTTTGCCTCTGGGTCTCTTCTTGTTCCAGATGAAATTTTGGATTGTTTTCTCAAGGTCTGAGAAGTATGCTGCTGGGATTTCCATTGGGATTGCAGTGAATCTATATAGCAATTTTGTAAGTATGACCATTTTCACTATGTTGATCTTTCCTACCCAGCAGCAAGGGATGTCTTTCCATTTTCTAATATGCTCTTCAATCTCTCTTTTCAGAGTGCTATAGTTTTCAGAGAAGAGGTCTTTAATTTCTTTCTTTAGGTTGAATCCTAGATATTTCAGTTTTTTGGATGCTATTGTGAGAGGAATTGTTTGCCCTATTTCTCTGTCAGTGAGTCTGTTGTTCGTGTAGAGGAAAGCTATTGATTTTTGTGTGTTGACCTTGTATCCAGCTACTTTACTAAATTTGATTATTAAGTCTAGAAGACTTTTGATTGAGTTCTTGAGGTCTTGGATATAAAGTATCATGTCACCTGCAAATAATGACAAATTGACTTCTTCATTTCCTATTTTTATGCCTTTTGTTTCTTTCTCTTGTCTAATTGCTGTGGCTAATGTTTCCAAAACTGTATTGAACAGGAGTGGTGATAGTGGACATCCTTGCCTTGCTCCTGATTTTAGTGTAAAGGATTTCAGTTTTTGACCATTTAGTATGATATTAGCTGTTGGTTTTTCATAGATGGCTTTTGTCAGATTGAGGTAGAGACCATCTATTCTGATTTTTTGTAGGGTTTTTATCATAAATGCATGTTGGATTTTGTCAAATGCTTTTTCTGCATCTATTGAGATAATCATATGGTTTTTGTCCTTGGATCTATTGATATAGTGTATTACATTGATTGATTTGCATATGTTGAACCATCCCTGCATCCCTGGGATGAATCCCACTTGGTCAGGGTGTATGCTCTTCTTGATGATCTTCTGCATTCTATTTGCCAGTATCTTATTCAGGATTTTTGCATCTATGTTCATTAGTGAGATTGGCCTATAGTTCTCTTTTTCAGTTGGGTCTTTCTCTGTTTTTGGGATCAAGGTGATGCTTGCTTCCAGGAATGAATTTGGGAGTATTGCTTTCCTTTTAATTTCATTGAAGAGTTTAAACAGTAGTGGCAGTAGTTCCTCTCTAAATGTCTTGTAGAATTCAGTGGTGAAGCCATCAGGACCTGGGCTTTTCTTGGATGCTAAGTTTTTAATTATGTTTTCCATTTCATTGATAGATATTGGGTTGTTTATAATTTTTAGGTCTTCTTCGTTCAACTTTGGTAATTCATACATGTCTAGGCATCTGTCCATTTCTTCTATGCTTTCCATCTTATTGGCATATAGGTTCTCAAAGTAGGTTTTGATAATCCTCTGGATTTCTGCTGGGTCTGTTGTAGTTTCACCTTTTTCATTCCTAATTGCATGGATTTGGGCCTCTTCTTTCCTTTTTCTGGTAAGTTTGGCTAAGGGTTTGTCAATTTTGTTTATTCTTTCAAAGAACCAACTCTTGCCTTCATTGATTTTTTGTATTGTTTTCTTAGTCTCCATTGCATTCATTTCTGCCCTGATCTTTGTAATTTCCTCCTTTCTATAGGCTTTGGCATTGTCCTGCTGTTCTTTTTCTAGAAGCTTGAGGTTCAGCATCAGGTTGTTTAATTGGGCTAACTCTGTTTTCCTAATATGAGTATTCACTGCTGTGAATTTCCCTTGTAAGACTGCTTTCATTGTGTCCTATAGATTCTGACATGTTGTATTGTCATTGTCATTTAATTGAAGGAACTGTCTGATTTCTTCTTTAATTTCCTCTGTGACCCACTGGATATTCAGAAGTGTGTTCTTCAATTTCCGTGTGTTTATGAGATTTTTGCAGTTTCTTTTGCTATTGATCTCCAAGTTCATTGCACTATGGTCTGATAATATACAGGGGACAACTTCAATTCCTTTACACTTCCCTAAATATGTTCTATGAGCGAGTATATGGTCTATTTTTGAGAACCACCTGTGTGCAGCTGAAAAGAATGTGTATTCTGATATTGTGGGGTGAAACACTCTGTAAACATCTGTTAAGTTCATTTGTTCAAGAGTTTCATTGATTTCTTGTACGTCATTGCTTGCTTTTTGTCTAGTTGATCTATCTATATGTGACAATGGGGTATTGAGGTTCCCCACTGCTATTGTATTATTGCTTATATGATTTTTCATGTCCGTTAGTATTTGTTTTATATAGTTGGGCTCACTAGTGTTTGGTGCATAGATATTTGTGAATGTCATCTTTTCCTCTTGGATTGGTCCCTTTACAAGGATGTAGTGTCCTTCTTTGTCTCTCTTAATCAGTGTTGGTTTGAAATCCACTTGATCTGCAAAGAGGATAGCCACTTCTGCTTTTTTTTCAAGTTCCTGTCACATGGAGTATTGTTTTCCACTCTTTAACTTTCAGTCCAAGTATTTCTTTTTGAATTAAGTGTGTTTCTTGTATGCAGCATATTGTTGGATCTTGCTTCTTGACCCATTCTGCTAGTCTATTACTTTTGATTGGTGAGTTGAGACCATTAACATTGATGATTCTAAATGAGATGTATGGAGTTTTCATTGTCATGACTCTTTCTTTTTGTTTGATTCTCCTCCTTTGCTTTTAATTTCTTGCCGTGCCCTGTGGACTCATTCTGCTGGGCTTCGTGGGGTTGTGATCCTTGTCTTTTCCTAGGATTTTGTCTAAAAGTTTTTGGAATGCTGGTTTGGTATTCATGAAGTTCCTAAGGTGCTCTTTGCCATGAAAGTATCTTATTTCACCATCAATTTGAAAGATAGCTTTGCAGGGTTCATCAGTCTGGGTTGGAAGCTGTTTTCCTTTAGGGCTTGAAATACATCACTCCAAGCTCTTCTTGCCTTGAGGCTTTGCATTGAGAAGTCTGCTGTGATTCTGATGGGCTTTCCTTTGTATGTGATTTATTTATTTTCTCTCACTGCTTGTAGAATTTTGTTTTTCTGTTTGGTTTCTGGAATCTTAACAATTATATGCCTATGTGTGGATTTTTTTTTGATCAAGGCTAGTTGGAGTCCAATATGTCTCGCTTATCTGCCTGTGAAGTTCTTTTCCCCTGCTTGGGAAGTTTTCTGCCCTCACTTCTGTGAACAGTTTTTTTATGTCATCTGCACTCTCTCCTTTTCTTCATTGACTCTAGTCAGTCTTATGTTATTCTTCTTTACATCGTCTAGCAGCTGCTGAATTGATTTCTCATGGTCTCTTTCAATTTTAAAGAAATTTTTCTTTTCCAGGTCACTAATTGCAATCTTTTGTTCTATATTTGAAATTCTGTCTGCATAAACTTTCAATGGAGTTTTAATCTCCTGAATATCTGTTTGCATCTTTTTTATGGATTCAATTTGTTTCCTATGTTGGGACTCCATCAGGTTCCTCATCTCCTCTAATTTTTTATCTGTGTCCTCTCTAAATTTATTAATCATGTGTTACACTATGTGTATAATCTCTGCTGTTACGTGAAAAATTATTTCTGATTTCATTTTTTCCAGATCCTCTTCCGTTGCTAGTTCAGGGAGTACAGGTGTTTGAGTATCAGATTATTCCATCTCATTTCCCTTTGGGGTTGCTGTAGGTGATCTGGAAGTCTGGTTCTGAGGCTTGTTTACATGTCTTCTCATTTTGACTTGGGGGGGCAGGGTGCTGGTGACACCTGCACGGCTCACTTCTGTGCTGGGAGCTGTTGCACACCTACCTGGAAGCCTCCTCCATGCTGGGAGTTGCAGCATGTCTACCCAGAAGCCTCCTCTGGGCTGGAAACTGTGGCATGGCTACGCGGAAGCCTCCTATATGCTGGGAGCTGTGGCACACTGACCTTGAAGTCTCCTCTGTGCTAGGAGCTGTGGCATGCCTACCCAGAAGCCTCCTTTATGCTGGGAGCTGTGGCACACCTACCCAGAAGCCTCTTCTGGGCTGGGAGCTGGGGCATCCTGACCTAGAAGCCTCCTTTGTGCTGGGAGCCATGGCACACCAACCTGGAAGCCTCCTCCCTGCTGGGAGCTGTGGCATGCCTACCCAGAAGCCTCCTCTGTGCTGGGAGCTTTGGCACACCTACCCGAAAACCTCCTCCAGGCTGGGAGCTTTGGCATGCCTACCCGGAAGCCTCCTCCCCGCTGGGAGCTGTGGCACACCTATCCAGAAGCCTCCTCTGTGCTGGGTGCTGCTGTATGCCAACCTGGAAGCCTCCTCCATGCTGGGAGCCATGGCACACTGACCCAGAAGCCTCCTCTGTGCTGGGAGCCATGGCACACCTACCTGGAAGCCTCCTCCATGCTGGAAGCCATGGCATGCCTACCCAGAAGCCTCCTCTGTGCTGGGAGCTGCAGCACGCCTACCAGAAAGTAGAAATCTTAGAGTTGAAAGTCCAAATGATGATTTTAAAAATGATAAACTCAGAGAAACTAGTAGTATAAATAAAACATTTTAGCATATATATTCAATATTTTTGTAACAACAAAATAGGTAATTTAGAGAATTAATTTGAACTTCTCCCTACTTCCTGCTTATCTTCTATTTTGCTCTATATTTGTAAGAGAGATACTTTTTTGTCCATGTCTTGTACTCTATTTTGAATATAATGATAATGGTTTGTTAACTAGTGTTATTTTATTATTCTGTTATGAAATTTTATTTTTTCACAAAATGAAAAAGTGATGATATCAAATTGATTAATTTTCAAAAGACAAAACAAAAAGCTATAAAGGCTCACTGAAACCCATTTTGAATTTGCTTGGGGAATAAGTATAAGTTTTCCAATTAGAGCCTTGTCTTATAAATGTTTTACTTCCTTGAAGTAATTAATGTACATAGTTACAAAATACAAAAGGTACATAAGGGTTCTTATTGAAAAAGAAATTTCCGTCTCTTTTCTTGTCATCTGGTTAACACTTTCCTTTCCCTAAGGCAGTATTATTTTTACTTTCTTGAGGATCCTATAAAATTAGAGATATCCAATTTATTTAAAATACAAATATATTTTAAGGATGTATTGTAATTGATCAGACCTCTGTTGATTAATTCTTAGTTATTTCAAATTGTTTGCTACTGCTAAAAATACTTAGATGAATGTATTCTTTAATATACCTGAATACATATTTGAATAATAAATAGAAGTAGAATTTCTGCTTCAAAATTTTTATGCATATTTTCCAAATCATTTCTTGTGAAAGCCAGCCCCAAGATGACCTACAATGATCCTTTCCTCCTGAAACATTCACCTCTGTGTGGTTTCCTCCACCTTCAATGGTACAGATACTGAGAAAATCATATTATGTGACTGTAGTATCTAGGGCCAAAAAACACACCACAGCTTCTACCTTGATTTCTTGCAATCTCTGACTAAGGGGAATCCAGCTGCAATATTGTAAGACCTCTCAGCAGCCCCAGGAGTGGTCTTCATGGAGAGAAACAGAATTTCCACAAATAGGAAGCATCAGCTTGCTTGTTATGTGCATGGAGCATTTTAAAAATGAATCATTTAAGCCCAGTGGAGCCTCCCCATGGCTGTATCCCTGGCTGCCATCCTGGTTACCTCAGGAGGGCCTTTAATTTAAAATGGCCCAATCTGAGTGCTCCAAAATTTCAGACAAACAGAAAGCATTGGAGAAAATAAATGTTTATTGTTTTAAACTTTTGTATTTTAAAGGTGATATTTTTTGTAGCAATAGATCATACATGAAAGTTATTCCAAATTCTATTTCCAATGGCATTATATGAGTGCCATCCTCTTCCTAGTGTACTTAATGTAGTGTGATATCTTTTCTTTTAAACACTTGGCAATTAAATGGATAAATAACATGTCATTGTAGTTGAATTACATTTTCTTATGAATTCAGTTGAGCATATTTTCAATTATTTTTTCCAATGGAAGATAGAACCTAGGATCTTCTGCATGCTGGGCACACCCCACAACTGAACTACATCCCTAATCCTCTGAATATATTTTTATATCTGCTCACATACTTGTAGTCTACTTTAAAAAAAACTCTCATTATATATGGACAAAACTAGCACTTTGTATGTGATATGGATTGTAAATGTATTCACTTCCTTTGTTTTGGTTTATGTATTTTTTCTGTAAAAGATTTTTGGAGTTGAATTTTTAAACAGTTTTTGGATTTATATGAATTTACAACACTTGTCTCATTTCTCAACTAAAAATTCTACCATGAGTTTTCTAGTACTTTTGGTTTTTATTCTTTCAACATTAAATAATTAATCAGAGATTATTTTGTTTTAATATATAAGAATCAGCTTAATTTTACTTTGTTGTTACAAATGATTACTCAGTCATTAAAACATCAGTAAATATGGAATAACTTTTACCCGAATTTGAAATGTTTTTTTCTTTTTAAAATAAATATTTGTTGTTGGTTAACTTCTGATCCTAGTATATGACATTTATGTGGATCTTTATGTTATGGTATGATACTATTTCATTTTTGTTTTTAATTATACTAAATTTTCAGAATTTTTTTGTCTATTAATTCATTCAATATTTTTTGAGTACTTATTGTATGCCAGACATTATCCTAAATATTCAGTTTGCTAATGTTTGATTCAAGGGCCTTTTTTGAATCAGTATCTATAGATAAAAATGTTCTATACCTTGTGTTTTATCTACTTCATTGAAAGATTTTTAACGGTGTCACACTTTTTCATTAAAAAATTTTGGAAACTTTTATTACTTTTTTATGCATAGGAATATTTTTTACATTGTACTAGATTTATGTATATCATAAATGTGTTCTGAAATTTCCCTAGGAAACAATTTAAATCTGAAGATAGTACTTTATTGAGGCTAGGTGGAGGGGTTCAACATTTTACTTTTTCTTGTAGTTCATTTAGTTAGATTTTCTACCTCTTATGAGTTCATTTTGACAATCTATATTTTCCTAGAGAATCGTCCATTTTATACAGAATCTCAACTTTATTTAAATTGAATTTAGCAAAGTAGTTTCAGATATATTTGAATTTTAAAAATTTTCTTCTATAAGTGTATAACCTCTGAATGCTTTTACCTTTTCACTTTGTTTTTGGTTTATTCTCAATCTTAAACATTCATTGTTAAGAACTGTGTCGAATGAATTTCCTTTTTTCTTTTTCATTTGTTCACTTGGATGGTCTTTATTTGCAGTTCCTTAACTAATACAGGGTTACTCAGATGTTGTATTTTTACTGTGCCTTTTCTTGTAATTGTATTTTCTTACCTAGGAATTTGTCCATTTTGTCTTACTTTCCTGATCACAATATTGGTGGTAATGACTTCTTATGATCTTTTGATTACTATAGAATTTGTGAGTCTTTTTCCTGTTGCTTTGTTTCTGTTACTGGTAACTTCTCTATTTTTCTCTAACTCAGTCTGGTCAGAGAATTGCAATTTTTATTAGTCTTTTCAAAGAATCTCTAGGTGGGTGTAATGGTACATCCCTGTAATCCCAGAACTCTTGAGGGCTAAGGCAGGAAGATCTTGAGTTCAAGCTCCTCCTGGACAACTTAACAACTTAGTGAGACCCTGTCTCAAAATGAAAAAAATAAAAACAAACAGAAAAAAAGTCTGGAGATGTAGCTTAGCACAAAGGTCTTGTGTTAAATACTTAGTACTAGAAAAAATATCTTTTCTCAATTTCATTCTTTTGTATATTTGCTTTCTATTTTTGTATTTCATGCTTGTATCTTTATTATTTCCTTCTTTCCATTTTATTTAGGTTTAACTTGTTGTTAGTTGCTGTACCTTTGCCATCTATTTTCTTCATTGTTAAGTGTATCTTACAAATTTTTACTCTGTCTGACAATCTTCATCTGTTAATTTGAGCAGTTAGTCCATTTATTTGAGTATGATTACTGAGATATTTGGCTTGAAACTTGCTGTTTTCACAGTCTTTTTGTTTGTCCTATCTATTCTATGCTTCTGTTACTCCATTTCCTTCTTTCTTTTGGACTAACACTTCTTATTATTCAGTTTTTTTCTCTATTACACTGGTGTACTCTTCTTCTAGTGACTTCGTCAAATGTTGCAATATAGTACAACTAGACTGCCCTCAAGACTGAATTCCTCTTCTTTTCACAGACTCACCCACCAATGGACTGTCCCTTTCAAATATGACTTATTCTTACATTTTTGTTTTCAAAGGTTTTTTTTTTTAAAGCTTTCTACCATATAAAACATGGGAAGAAGGCTCTCACAGCTTGTGCCTTCCCATTCTTTTATGTAAACAAATTATTTTTGTGCTTCAAAATGAGATGCTTATATATATTCTACCAGCAGTGTCAGGGATATACAGCTGGGGGCATCCTTTCTCTGTAGTTTCCTACATCTCTGATCTGTGCTGCTTCTGGCTGTGCTTTCATTTACTCTGTCATTTCATTGACAATGGGTTTCAATCTCTGCTTTTTTCTATGTTGCTGTTGTTGGAGTAGGCTGTAATTTCTGGAAGAATTGATAAGCACTGGGCTTATTTAAACTTTTAAAAACTAATTCTTATGGTATAGCATGCAGCTTTGGCCTGAAAATGACCTCAGAGTTAATCAGACAGTGTTAGAGCAGGCAAAAAAGCACATTATACAAATACATGTAGCCACATATTATTGAGCATTGAAAATGAGCTGGGGATTATGCTTGACTCCAGGTATAGAGGGATCCTGTGCTCAAGTATCCATTCTCAAGTAGATCACAAGAGTGTAAGGGGCAGCAATTAGTAGAGGTTGATTGAAGCATAGGGTTATCCTGGAGATCAAGTTAGGCTTGGGCTGAAGAGTTCTGGCTGGATTTCAGCGTAACTCATCAACAGACATGTGATTCAATAAACAAGAGTACTCATGTGAGGGGATTCTGGCAGTTATTGTAAATATTTGACTAAAGATGTTGGGGCTAAGCTTCCTGAAACAGTCTTAATTTGTCCTGGTAAACAGAAGCTTATTAGGACATGTCATCACTTTGTCAAGAATTATTCTCACATAAGAGAAGATTATTATATATCATTTCATCCACATATTGTTTTTCATTTCCTTTTAATATATATTTTAAAGAAAAAATAGTGAGAAACAAAATTCCAATCTTTATGAATTTTTTGCAATGTGGAACTTAGTTAAGTGCTGTTATTTCTGTTATTTTTTTGTATCAGTTTTTGTTTTACTAATTTAATGCTCATAATAGTATAATGGTGGTTGCTAGGGGCTGGTGGGTAGGGAAAATGGAAAGAGATTAGTCAAAGACTAAGAGCTTTTGGTTTTAAGAAGAGTAAATTCTGAAGATCTAATATACAGCATGGTGACTAGTTTTAATTATACTGAATTGTATACTAGAAATTTGCTCTGAGAGATTTTAAGCATCTTCACTAAAATATAAATGTAACTGTGAGGTGATGGAAGTACTGATTAAATTGCTATGGTAATCATTTTTGATCATTTTACACTGTATACATATATGAATTCTTCACATTACAAACTCAACATTGTGAGTTATGCCCAAATAAAAAACTACTTACAGTTTGTCATATTTAAAAAGGAATAATAATCTATAGTTACTTTTGAATATTAATATATTTACTATCATTTTTTTCCATAGATCTTTAAGAAGTTAAAATTTCTTTGGTATTTTCTTGTTAAAGATCATTCTGAAACTGTCTCAAGGCTTCAGCATGCTATGTACATATTTGGCTCACACATTAAACCAACCCCTCCTATTGTTGTAATATTATCTGCCTGTAATCTGATGTTTATGCACTTCAGCAACTAAATAAGTTCTTCCATTTTCACAAGCACTAAAATGCCCATAAATGTCTGAAGTATACTATGAGTGCCTTGCAAAAAACATGTTTGAATGGCTCCAATAATTTATGCAGGTGTTTTGATGATATCCTAATCTATCAAATATTTAGAACTTAAGATACATCTTCAACATTTTAAAATAATTTTTAATCAAATTTTTTGAAATAGAAGTTACACAAAATAGAATTCACCCATAAGTGTACAATTTAATGAAGTTTGACTGTCTTCATAATATAAAACTTTTCTATTACATCAAATAGTTCCATATGCTTTTTAGCAATCAATATCTTTTCACCAACCCTAGCTACTAGCACCCACTGATTTGATTTCTTTCACAATACATTTTTGTTTTCTGGACAGTTAATAGAAATTGAATAATGCAGCATGTAATATTCTGTGCTGAACTTTCATTTAGTATAATAATTTAGAAATGTATCCATGTTTTTACAGGTATCAGTAATTTGATTTTTTTGTTGTTGTTGCTATGTAATATGTTGTATAGATATGTAAAATTCTGTAAATCCATCAGTTAATGGAGATTTGAGTTGTTTTCAATTTTGGCTACAACTAATACAGCTGGATTAACATTTAAGTGCTCTTTTTAATGAACATATGTTTTCCTTTCTCTTGGGTAACTAACAATTGGATTGTTAGAGCATAATTGTAACTGAACACTATGACCAGTGTGGTCATATAATTTCACATTTTCTTATAATTTTGTATTTTCAAAAGTGGTGCTCAAGAATCACAATTGCTTCATATCTTTATCAATAATTCTTACTATCAGTCTTTTACTGTTAGCCATTTGAGTTGGTATAGAGTGGTACATATTATTACTGTAATTCACATTTCTTTATTGACTAATGATGTTGAATACTTTCTTATGCTTATTTTCTGTTAATATTTTTTCTTTTAATGAAAGGTGTATTTCAATCTTTTACTTATTTTTGTAAATATTCCCTATATATTTTATGAAATGGTTTTTTATCAGGTATTTACTTTTGTACTAATATTCTTTTTTTTTGTTTGTTCAACAATACAATCCAAAATACTACAATGTGTGTAGGCATCATGTGTCCTTAGTTTCCTTGTTTATGGACTTTTAATATATTTTCTTGCTGTTCATGACTAAGAGTTTTGTAGACTACTGGTCAGATATTTGTAAAATGCCTTTCAGTTGTTGGGCTTATCTGATCTTTTTCTCATGGTTATAATGGACTTATGGGAAGAATATGATAGAGGCAAAGTGGCCTTCACATTGCATTCTGTCAGAGGTACATGATACCAACATGTATTATCACTGGTAAGCTTACCTTTGATCACTTATTTGAGATTGTACTTGTGAGGTTTCTCCACATTCAAGTCCTTTCCCTTTACATATTCTCTTCTTTGCAGATGAGCAATTTAGTCTAGCCTACTCTCAAGAGAAGAATTGAGCTGGAAGAGGAGTATAAAAATTATTTGTAAATATAATAAATTCAACATAGCAATTAATGTATATGGAGGGATACTTCAGGGCATGGAAATATCCCATTTTTATAAAGATTTTTCTACTAAGTTTAGCATTCATTAGTGAAGCTTGTCTGCAGTAGTTACTACTACTGGGATCTAATGGCCATATCCTATTTCTCTTTTATATTTAGAGTGTAATACTAGTGAACTGTGTTTTGCATTACCCTTTGCTGCCACAAAAAAAGAAATGAATATGTCAGATAAAAAAATGTAAGGTTAAACTGTTATTTTTAAAAAGTTTTACCACTAAAATAATTTAAAACTGACCATTAGATATAATACTGGAAATAGGAAATCCTGGTCTATGTGGTCTTTATGACTGCTCACTGCTATGGAATAAAACAAGTTCACAGAAAACAGCCGCTCAGGCTACCATTTATTTTGGTGATTGTCAAGAAAGATGAATTAGTATAAATTCTCCAGAGGTGGCATGATGTGTAAGACTAATAAAAACTGTACCTGATGATTCCCTCAGAGAGCAAGAGAATGACCTCAAAGAAGAATCAAAATTAACAAGAAATGAGACCAATATTTCACAGCACCATGAAGGTTAGAAAGATAAAGCTATAGTACTCCAAAAGCCATGAAATTACTTCCAAAGGCAATAATCAATTTAGTGAGAAACATTAGAAAGTACAAGTCAAAAACAGCATCAACAAGAATGGTAAGCCCTGGAGGTCACAACCATCAAAAAAGTGGCTAGTAAATCCTGTTTCCCTCTCTCTGCTCCTCAGCTAAGATTGATTTATGGTGAATCCTGAACTAGAAACAACTGTTTCTAGAGGAGAAACCTTTTTACTTACTGAGAACTACCTTTCCATCACTTGCTTCTTTCAGAGAAAGTAAGGCAGAAAGGAAAGATGGGAAGAAGAAGGAAGGAATAAAGAGAGGGAAAAGGTCTATCATTTTATGTTTTCTTCTGTGATTGTTTCTTCTCCATTCACTGATACAAAAGTCTTCAATGAAATGGATCAATTAAGCACCTTGCATTTCCTACAATAATGTGATTGTGTAAATCATCATGTGATGATTGTCTTCATCACTTCAAATCTTTTCTGAATATTGTACATTGGTCTGTGGCTTTATAATCTACACTGATACTCTTTGTACATTCAGTGAGAAATTTTCAAGCCATAATTGTTTATTGAGTTAGCATTTTGTTAGGCCCTGTGGATGCTGAGATGAAAGATATCCTCAGTATTCAAATGAAACACTGCTGTGTAGTTGAGTGTTTCCTTACTTCATTTAAAGGCCTGATTTCCTTTGAGAGTTGAAAAACTCTGAACATTGGCAAGGGAAGAGTGGCTTAGTTAAATTTATAATTTTAAATATTTTTTCTATTATAAAATTGACAATTTCTTTGATAATCATAATAAAGGTAATATTTTAAATTATAAAGATACTAAAACACAAATTTAGAGATAAGATTGAGAAAGAATAATATATTTTTGTTTCTTTAATTTTACTTACACATTTACTTTTTGTCAAATATTAAATATACATTTTTGGAAGATTGATCAATTCTTCTATACTCTTCTGACTACCCATAATCCCAGGTCTTGTTATCTAGAGATAACTGCTTTCAATACCTTAACTTCTTCTAGTATTTTAGTCCCTATTTCTAAATAACATGTATATACTGATACTTTCTAACTTTCAGTTAAAGATATTAGCTACCAAATTCCTTGGAAGATGAGAATAAAATTTTATTTCTCTTCTTTAGTTATCCCCTCCTGACATATATACTTTCCCTCTTCTTATGATGCCAATACATATTATTTTATTTTAATTATTGCTCAAATCAATTTTTAGTGTTTGCAGTGAAATGAATATCTAAGTATCATTCAAACAAAAGATTGGGGATTTTCTAGCCACAAAAGAACATTCTTCTGGGGAAATTGTGTAGCTCTTCTTTGTCATTGGCTCTTTTGGGTTTTTCTGCCCTAACCCTGTAACATTTTTTTCTCATTTACCTCCAAAATGTACACTAGTGAGAAAAAATAAATAAAAGGGAACTAGTGAGCAAAAAAGATTTTGTCATATATGAGCAGAGGCTTCAGAGTTGCATGGCTCATATATTATATATCATGCAACATTTTTAGTTTTTCAAAAATCTCCCAGAGAAATCAGTTCCCATGTCCATCAGTTGCTTGAATGTAAAGATCTCTATTTTACTTCTTCCTTGATAATTTATACAATTCTCTGTGCATATGTCTTCCTCTAATTCTCTTTCATTTGGCTTCACTTCTGTTCTTATGACTTATATTTTAGTGTGTCTCAGGGATCCTCAAAGAAAAATTTTGCTATCGATACCTTGTCTTTGAAATACCTTTATATCAACCTAGGCCACATTATTCCTTGTAATGAAAAACCCTTAAATCTCAAGTGCCTAACATAAGAAGAACAAAATTTCTTGCTCATAATATATGCAAGTTGTCATGAGTGGCCTAAGCAAGGTGGATTCATGCTTCTTTGATTATGACAACAATAGAAGAGTGACATATGTCATTTCCATTCACATTTCAGTAGTACAAAAGCAGGTTGATAACTAACTTCAGTAGGAAAAGGGAGGTGTACTGTAATATTCACAGTATTGTGCCAGGTAGGACAAATAGAATATTTTTGAATTAGTATAATGATGACTTTAACCTTTATAGTCATTGTAGAGACTTTCTATACTGCAAACAAAAGAGGTAACTAAAAATAGCATATAGTTTTAAATTGTCTATGAAAATATTTCTTACATTACCTATATTTTGATAGCTTTTAGGAAATGTGAGGGCTCCAGTTAATGTAACTCATTTCTGACTAACTCACCCACTATGTCATTTTAATTTCATTTATCTTGAAACAAAAATTCAGAGAACAAATATTATAAATTCCATTTAAAGTTTCCAAATTTAACATTCCAACTTCTGAGAAATGGAAATAAATCTAAAGCAAGATCTTTACTATTACAGGTATCATCTGTTGTTTCTAAACCTTTAGTTATTAAAATCTAAAATAATTATTTAATATTGAAAACACTGAATATAAACTTGTCTCAGAGGAAAAGTTCTAGTCAGAAGTTGAACAGCGATCAATTTTATATATTGACTTTAGGGCCTTGGAAAAAGAATGTTAAGAACGTAATCATCTATGGTTTATTCACAGCGTAATATATTTGTCATTGCAAGTAACTATCATTTCAGGTCCAGTAAGCAAATGGAGACCAGTCATTCATTTCACGCAAGCCTCTGACGAGCTGCCGATGGAAACAAATATCTCTCGCTGCTCAACTAGCTTGTGTACAAACTGGTTACTTGGAGGTGAAAGGTTGTGGAGTTTGTTATCAATCATCTGAGATTCCCACTTTTTCAGCAGCAAACCACTCACTCAGATAGGAGGGACAGGGAGAATTGTATGATTCAATTCATTAGGACATTATTCCACTCTGTTAGCAAATTATCATACTGTATAAAATATGAACAGGATAAAAAGTACCTTTCTTTTATTGTAACATATGGAACTATGAGAAGAAAACATGCCAAGCACAATATTTTGCAAATTGCTACGACTTGTTAGTGAGAAAATTCATCTGCAGTTCCTAGGCATTTTTTCTTGTCTGTGACTGTCAAACAATAGCAGTGTGATGGATTGATTCACCTCAGGCAGATCCCCTGTGAACACAGCTTTGGCCTCTGTTGAATAACATTACAGATCTGATTTTAACACTCACTGCTAACACAATTAGCGAATAAGTTCTTCTACTTTTTGACCACACTTATTTATATATTTTTTGCATTAAAGATACAATAGAGTAAAAAATGATTGCTAAGATGTAACCAGCAGAAAAGTAAAAAATGCCAGTTTGAAATATTCATTGCTTAATGAGGATAATACACTTAAGTCTTTTCTCAAAACAGAATACAAAATGATCAAGACAGAGAAAGCTCATATTAGTTAGCATTCATCAATAAAATTTGAAATGTACTCATACGCTATTCCCTGAAATAACTTGTACTTCTAAAAGTATTGTGTTGAATGCCTTTTCTAGAAAGATTCCAAAATGGCTTAACTGAAATTTTATGCTAAATCAGTCAATTCCTTACTTTGTGCCTTCTTTTATTTTAGAATATAGAAATAAAACCTATTAGAATATAGAAATATTAGAATATAGAAATAAACCTATTATGTAGTTTACATTCTGGTGAGATGATAGAATAGAAATGGATAAAAATGCTAATATTCAAAGATTTAATAAGTACTATTAAAAACAACCTAAGAAAAGATAAGTGAAATGGGAGCCATATAACTTTCTTTTTTAATAGTCTCTTCATAAAAGGCCTTTATGAGGAGATAATAGGTGAGCTGAAATTTGAATAAAAAAATAAAGCTAGGCATGATAAAATTTAAGCCAAATCATTCTAGGTAGAAAGAACGGCACACTAAATGGCCATAGAAGGGAATGTGGTTTGCATGTTCAAGAAACAGCAAAGAGAACAGTGTGGTTGAAAAAATAAATGATGCTGGAGAGGTAGGAGATGGGGTGGGAGAGCTAACCCTTGCCAAATCATTTAAAATGACAACATCCAAATGTTTATAACATGTTTTACTGATCAGTTGATTGAATATGGAGGCCAGTAACTTAGCAAACACCAGAGGAGGTGCAAATTTGAGTGGCAGGAGAAACATTACTCTTATTTTGATAAATTGTGAGAAGATCCCTATGAGATGCTAGAATTGGTTTTCTATGCTATATAACAAATCATCACAAACTTAGTGACTTAAGAAAAAACAAAACCAAAAAACCTCTCAGTTTCTGTGGGGCTGAAGTCTGAGCATGGTTTAGCTTGGTTCTCTGCCAGCCTGTGAGCAAGGTGTCAGTCAGCTGGGTTCTCATCTGGATGCTTCATGAGACAGACAGGGTTTGTGTCCAAGCTCACTCAAGCCTTTGTCATGCTTCCTTTTTTTTATTTTTTGCAGTTTTACAATATATGGATGTTTTCTAAAGCCAGTAAGAAGAGTAAGACACTGCAACAAAATAGCTAGCAGGATGGAATCTCATATAGTTTAGTATAATATAGATCACAGAAGTGATGTTCTGCCTTCTTAATATTTAAATCACAGATCATGGCTACATTCAGGAGCAAGTTCTATAAAGGCATGGGAATCAGAATGTGGAGATCATGCAGATGACTTGATCTGTACACCTCCAATTGGATAAGCTGAATAGGCAGTTGAAATACTTTCCAGAAGAAATACTAAGCCTGGAGATAAAAATTTTAGGCCTCTCAAGGTATATATCTCCAGCTCTTTAAAAACTTTTTTTTTTTTAAATCTTGATACTATCTCAGTAAGTTTGCTAAGTTGCCTAAGCTGGGCTTGAACTTGCTGTCCTTCTACCTCAGCCTCCAAGAATGCTGTGATTATAGGAATATGTAATTCCACCCAGCCAAGGTATTAATGTTTTTAAAGCCTTGGGTTTGGCTGAATATATAATCCATAAAGACAGGAAATCATGGATATTTTGTTCTAGTTGACATATATGGAAATAGTAGTTTTTTTTAACAGGATGAAGAAAGTAATTCTAGGGTCAATTTAGTAAATTTATTGGGTCAATACCTGCTTTACTCCAACTACTACTCTTTACTAATTGAAGTTATTATCAGATGCTTATTGTGTGCCACACAAAATTAGAACAGCTTTAAAGAGGTCATTCACTTTATTCCTATAATAAATTAATAAAGTAGATAATATTTTTTAACTTATGAGAAAATTGATGCTCAAGAACACCCTGCTACTAAATGATGCAGCAATGAATGTGGTGTGGCCCCATCACTGTATACTTTGCGACACTTTCCACATGACCAATTTACCTGAGTCCTTGATCTTAAGTTTCCACTTCTGTGTTCTTTATGCCTCTGTGGTTCTGCCATTCTTCTTTATTTGTTTCCTTATGTCCTCCTTGCCAGTATGTTCTTCCCTCGAGAACTGTCAACAGGGATATTTTCAGGCCACTGTTGCTTTAACATTGTGTCACAGACATACGATTTTACAAACTTTTTGTTTTCAGTAAAGAGGAAATTAAGAATGGGATATAGGAAAGCATCCATGAACAATCTGTTAGTTTTAACTAAAAGGTAAAAGAATTTAAAGGGGAAAGAGGGAAAATACTTTTAAGTAGAAGAGATATAAGTAAATGTTGAAAAATATATTCTTCATTCTCACAGTTGTTATGTAGGAAGATTCTATGCATTATATGTATGAATAAACTAGAGATTATGACTTGAAGAATGAATTTATTTACTAACATATTTAGAAAGGAATATATGAGATATATTTCCCAATTATAATTCCATCAATTATAATGGAATGCTTCATAGAAATTTTATTTGATTTCTTTTTATAATTTTATACTAACTTTCTGGAGAATGGTTAAATTAATTCTATTATACAATGGATCAATTTACTATGGTTCAAATTGTATGTAGGATGTGGTATAGTCTCTCTTGTTCACATTTAGTGCTTTTTAAACTCAATATTAGAAGTAAGATATATTTTGATTAAGCAGTCAAATCAATGTGTATGAGAACTTGGAAAATATAGTTTTCTCCCAGAATAATGGTCTACAATAAAATTATATGAGTTTAGAAGAAACTTCTAAAATCTCCATTACCTTTTTTTATAGAAACCCAAATTGAAATTTTCTGCATAAAATACATATATTTTATCAAATGTAAGGAAACACAGTAAAATGTACTAATGAAAATATTTGATTATGCCTGTGGTTTCATACTTTCAGATTTAGTATGAGTTTTGCAGAGCTATGACATCCTTAAAGAATAGTTTCAATTTGAATGTATGAGAATTAAAATTAAGGGAATTCATAGCTAACCAGCTAACAGCATATCTGTATGTTATGGCTTGTATCTAGAGTTCTCCCCAAAGCCTCAGGCATTCATAGGTGGAGCTTTTTGGAGGTGGCTGGATCCACTGTGTGATTCTGGGATTAAGAGTGTGTGATAACTAAATTGGGTTCCAGTAGTTCTGAGTGTAAATAATGGGAAGGCTCACTCTGGGTGTGGGTGAAGTGGATGGGATAAAAGGAAAGGAAGGCTTGCTGATGGTTGCTTGCTGCTCAATGTCATCTGCTTGCCACACCATAGACTGTTTCTTCTTTGTGATCTCCCTGTGCCATGCCATCCTGCCTGACAGCCGATGACTATGGACTAAAAACTCTACAAACTGTGAGCTGAAATAAACCTTGCTTCTTCTTTTTTTTTTTTTTCTTTTGGTATAGGGATCAAACTCAGGACCTTGAGCTTACAAGGCAGGTGCTGGAACCACTGAGCTAAATCCCCACCCCTACCTTGCTTCTTTTAATTTTAGGTGTCAGATATTTTGTTTCAGCAACAAGAAAAGTAACTAAGACACTGTATTTGCAAAACATGCATTTAAAAATTTATTCTGGAGTCCATATTTTTTGCTTATTTGAATAGGTACAGATTCCCTTATATAAAGAAGTTATATATACTGTATAATCTCCTAGGGCCACTGTAATCAAGAACTAAAAACTAGGTGACTTTAGCAGAAATTTATTAACTGAAGTTACAGAGAAGTCATAAGTCAAGTTAATAAAGCCTTGTTACCCTGAAGGTGACAGGGAGGGAACTACTGGAGAATTTTTTCCCAAGATTCCCTTCAGGCAACCTCAGGCAGTTTCTGGTTGGTAGATGCTCTGTTCTAGTCCTGTCTTTGCATGACATTCTCCCTGCGTATCTTTGTATTACCTTCCCTCTCTTCATATCTATCTCTGTATCTGTGTTTCCACCTTTTATAAAAATACCAATCATATTGGATTAAGGCTTACTTTAATATCCTCATTTTAACTCAATTACCTCTGTAAAGAACTTGATTCCAATAAAGTCACATTCTGAAGTTCAAGGAGTTAAGTTTTCAATGAATCTTCTCTGTAATACACTACATAAAAAGTCACATACACTTTTATGTACCTTTTAAAAGTGTGTTTTAAACTGATTATATTAAAAGTTTGTGCTGACATACTGAATTCAGAGTAAGTTATTAAAATTGATGTCCCCTAGTTCACTAATTCATGTGCACTAACTGCACTGTCATTTTATTTATTTTAATTAAACTTTCCTGAAATTCCTATACATTATTAAAATAAAAATCTCTTTTATTCATCTTATGTGATCCCAAGATGATAGAGTAGACCCAAGTGAAATCAATAATATTATAACAATAATCTGGAAAAATTATAAGCAATAAGCAGTAAATATTTATCAAAAAACTAAGGTGTAACAATGAATAAAAGTACATATTCATGAGCATATAATATTAATTTGTATTTAAATATATATTAAATCACATTTGTCAGGATGGTTTACATGTGATTTTATTTTATTTTATTTTTATTTATTTTTTTAAAGCAAAATCTTTACTGGTACATTTTAGATATATATAATGACCATATTGATCATAGGGAATTTGTACCTGTACATGATATATCTTGCCTTTTCTCTTTTTCCCATCCCCCCTTGGGCCCCTCATCCTCTCCTTATAAAAGCTTTGTTTCCATTTTTATTTATTTTTATTTTTATTTTTTGCTTAAATTCTTTTATTGGTACATTTTAGGTATACAATGCATTTACATTTATCATTGGGTGTTTGTACCTGTACATGATGTATCTTGGTTCTTATTTTTTCCCTATTATCTGTGTGCCCTTCCCTATTTATATAGACTTTGTTTCCATTTTTTTCTTTTCTCATAATTTTTCCTTTCCCTTCTTTCCTTTCCCCTTCCCCTCCCAATACCCCCACCCCTTTAGACCTTTTCTTCCTATTTCAAATGATCAATTATTCATTTTAATCCTTATTTGCACTTTCATTTTCTCACACTAGAGAAAGTATTTGGTTTACATGTGATTTTAGATGCAGGCAGACACTTTTGAAAAGTAAGTTTTAGCCTATAAGTCTATTTTAGGTCTTTTATATCTATCTGTATTGTTTTGTTGATAGGTAGCTTAATAAGGTTTATGAACATGAAAACTATTAGACATTTTATGAATTGCTATTATGCATATCATTCATCTGTGAAGTGAACTTCTTTCTTAGTACATTTGTTTTGGTTAGAATTGCCCGTACATAAATATACTTAACAACTCTGTACGTTTGCTAAGAATACTGCTGTTGTTGCTGCCGCTATAGCTATTACTACCACTAACACTTATGTAGTGGTTACCAGATCTCACCTAATGGTCGTAATAAAACTATAAAGTCAGTACTCCTACTCTTTGCATAAAACAGATGAGAAAATGGAAGTATAGAGAGTTTCAGTGATTTGTCCAAGTTCACACAGCAGATTAGCAGATGAGGGAGATTAGAAACTAGACTTTAGGGGCCATCAAATTATAAATATTAAGAGTGAAACAGCATTAGAAACAACTTTTATGACATGTTAACTCATCATATTTTTGGTGCTATTTTCCCCAGTAATAATCATTTTAAATCTGAAATTGTTTGTGTTGACAAAAGAAATAAAAACAGAAGATGCATTTAAAAATATTTATCTTTTCTTTGTCATTCCCTGCTCTATTTAATTTTTATGTTTTAATCTCAAAGTAGAGTTATAAAGAATGCATTTGTAGGGCTGGGGATTTAGCTCAGTGGTTCTTCCGCCTACCTCATAAGCGCAAGGACCCCAGTTCAATCCCTGGTACCAAAACCAAAAATAAATAAAGAATGCATTTGTAGCTTCACCAGGAGCATGAGTGTAGGAGGTACAATTTAATAGTGAAGTAAGAATGACCCTCATTTGAAAAAGTGGGACATACAGCAAAACTTGTGGTGCAAGAGGCAGTTTAGTGCACAAGGCATGTTGGTATACATCTTAGGACTCTGGGAAGCTGAGGCAGAAGGGGTGCAAATTTAAGCCCAGCCTGGACAATTTAGTGGTCTAGTGAGACACTATTTCAATTAAAATTGTTTCTAAAGAAAGGGCTGGGATGTAGCTTAGTGTGATGGTGCACGCACACACACGCGTGCACACACACACACACACACATTCACACACAGAAAAGGAAAAGGTAATTATCCAGGAGGGTATCTGGAAAGAGAGGGCTTCAGAGTCTGGGAGGAGGCAGTGGTGACTCTAATGTGATAATGTTTCAGGTGTCTTTGAAAAGCAGCAGAAACTTTTGTGGAACCAGAACAGAGTGAGAGAGGGAAGAGAGGAGAAGGGCAGCTAGGGGACATGCTGTTGTTTGACATGCAGCATGTTAAGCAGGGACTTAAGAACCTTTGTAAGGACTCTAACTTTTATTAAATTACATCGCCATAAGAAAGGAGGGACATTTTAGGGTGCATATGAAATATGGATATAAAACAGAAATCTTCATGAATAAGAAATCCTGTTAAACATTAAACTGATAGGAACAAATGAGGTTTTATTTTGAACACATTATGAACAAGTAAGAAAGAAAACATGCATTTCATATTACTTCTGCTACAATTCTTATTTGTTGTTTTCAGTTCCGTGGAGATTATTATACTGCAGATTGTGTTACATATTGATATATATATATAATTCCATTGCACACTTCAATTTTAAAAGTATCAGAATAAAGTAGACCTATTGAAATGGGACAACTGCATGCATGTCATGTTTTGACTTGTAGTATACTTTTGCATTTTATTGTACATATTTTCTGATTGGTTTTAATGCATTTGAATGCATTTCAGTTTGCTATAGGACCATGAGATTTTCTATACTTAAATAATCTGTGCTTTCTTGCAAAAATAATGCTTCTGGGAAAGCATTGCACATATAAGGGACATAACTACTAAATTTTCTTCATCTTTTGTTTTCCCATGTCAACTTTTCTTTCTAGTTTTATAGGAGAGGAAGGTGCAAATAAAACCTAGAGTGCCTCAGAAAATTGAAGGAAAAGCCAGAGCACACTATGTTTATATGTAGGAAAGCTATAATACTGACTTTATATATTTTAAAAATAATTTTTATGTGGCAAATTGATTCAGGGCTTAGTTAATGTTGCATGTTTGGTATTTATATTTCCATTTATTCCTTAATGTAGCTATTACAATTTTCATACTTTCAATGTTAGATATAATGTGAAATGAACTCAGCTAAAATTCTTGATATTTTTCCCCACAAAATTGTCATTGATCTATTATTATTTTCCATTTCTGAGTACACCAGCCTCTTAATATTTAGATTTTTATATAAATAGAAATGTTCTAATAATTTAGATAAAATTCTATTAATTAAAATATCCCAATATGGTAGCATTATAAATTAGTCTAAAATATTTTTAGTTTAATAAAATTAAAATTTAGCCTTTTAGTTGAAAATAATCTGAGTATGGATAAAGTTTAGAACCACTAAAAGTATTTTACACTGCAAATTCAAATTCATTGGTCTCAATTTTCTAATGTTTTGAAAACTAAAATTTTGAATAATTTTAGGTATTTGAAAATTACTTTCATATCAGAGTTAAGGAATATATGCCTACATAAACTGCATGATTCATGACTGATTTTTCTACTATAAGGGAATATTTGGACTCATAATTTAAGGAAGAAATAAAATATTTTGTAAATCCTATATAAAGTCATTTTTACACTTTCTCAAACTTGTTAATTATAGTAACCTGATCTAAAAATACATGTGTAATCTGTGGAAAGGCTTCTAAATAACAAGTATGGTACTGACAAGTGTTAAAGATGAAAGGCATTCCCAGCCAAAACTTATTCTTTCTTTATGTAGTAGAATTGTCTATAAGAGAATAAAACTTATAGTGCCTAAATATACATGACCTCAAAATGTATGATACTTGCTTAATCCAATTAGTTTTGATATTTTGTGGCATTTACTCACATTTTTCGTACACTTTACTATTTTTTTTGAAACAAAACTAGATTTAAATTTAATTTTGTTTTTTAAAATACAGTCATCTTTTCCTCAGTATTTCTATTTTCAGTTCTGCTCCAGAATCTTCAAAATATGAATCAATTACATTTTAAGATCTGAAAGCCTGCCCCTCAACATACACAGGGTACAGTCCTTTACAGCTTGGCACTATACTTAGGAACATTGTAGGTTGATAACATCCTTCATCTTCCAATACCCTGCAGGAACCGAATGACACTAGATAGTACTTGGTGAAATTGCACATATTTCCTATAACAATGTCTTAAAGACACAGAGGCGATGACAGGTTTACAAACAGCAGTTGAGCATTGATCAGCCATTTCACATCTTTGCGCCTCTGAGAAAAATAGCAGCACAAGAAACCCAGGCTTCTTTCTCTGGAGTTGTGATTTTTTTTTTCCTTAATGGAATGATAATTTCTGCTTAAAGGAGAAAATATAGTAAGGGGCTTTACGAGATTTCATCTTTGGGGAACTTTAACTCTTCAACCTGGAGGGAAAATTGAAACATACTAAGGTAAAACTAAGGATCTGAACAGCCCGTCCTGTCATAGAGGTTTTCTACTGTTTCTACATCGCATCCAAGATGAAAGACAGAGTACAATTAAATTTTTCCACAGAGTATTTGCTGGCTGTTTTTGTGTTTAGTTTATTTTTTCTTTGTAGGGCCTTTGAAGATTCATTGCATTCAGCTTTAATGTCTGAAGAAAGTATTGGCAACTCAAAAGTATAATTATTACACTACCATTTAGTTACACTATTAAATGTGTGAAATTATTTAAAATATGTGATTTGTTCTGATTTCATACTTAATTTGCCATGTAGAAAGTGCTGAAAATCTTTAACCAGGGTGACTAACAATGTTGTTTGTCTGTTTTGACATCTTTCCTTAAAATCCCACGCTGCCCTTGATACAAGAATTCTCTACTATGACTACTGTTTACTATGACAATAGCAACTTGGTGCTTCAATGCTCTTATTGCTAGTTCTTTGTCCTTGCTCACAAAAGATATTAAAGAAAAATTTTTACTGAACAAGTTTAGATTTGTAAGAAAAAATTATAAAAGAAAGTAAAGAGAGTTTCCAAATGACCTTTATTCATTTTCCCTTACAGTAGAGTAGTACTGTAATGTCCTACATAATCATGCCATGTTTGTCAAAGTAAGAAATTAGCATTACTGTTTTATTGTTATCAAAACTTCAGGCTTTGTTCCAATGTCTTCAGGTTTGCCGCACTTTGTCTGTTTCATATTTCTATTTCAGAATGCCACAGGCAATTTAGTCAATGTAACTTTGTCAACACTAGGGTTTTATTCACTGCCTTTTTCATTATTTTCTAATTGGGCTTATTTGATGATCCTGAGAATGTACTCATGTTCCTACTGCTTTCACCGATAGAATGCTAATTTGAAATGAGTTTATTTATTTTTTGCTAGTACATGTTTGGAGTACATAATGATTACATTCGTCATGGGGTGTTGGTACATATACATAATGCATCTTAATTCTTTTTTCATGTCCTTTCCTTTCCTTTCCTCCCTTCTCCCTTCACTTCTTTGTTCCTTTCCCTGCCGCAGACCAGCTGCAGTCGATGTAGGGTAGGAAGGGGAGATGTCCTGGGCCGGCGATGAGAAAAGAACCTTCACAAGCAATGTTCAGGTTCCCTCTGAGAAGTCTCAGGGTCTGATTTATTTTTATATCATTAAGCAATAGCGAAGAGGCATTGGGCGGAACATGTTGCCTTAGCAATATCTGATAAGGTAAAGGTTATTTTTGTTAAACAGTATGTTTTTTCTAAGCTGATTCATTTCATTGAACATCATGAATACATTTCTTAAAAATTACAATTGTCCCCTTATTTCCCCATACCTAAGCAGAACAGAAAGTATTTTCCCATACCTGAGCAGAACAGAAAGTATTTTCCCATACCTGAGCAGAACAGAAAGTAACTCAATCAAATTACATGTCAAACTTGTGGTCACCAGCCAGCCCTTGAGAAACTGCACAATGGTTAGTATAGTTTGCTATTAGCTCTCTATTTTTCTTTACTTCTGTTCATCTTAACTAAATGTCATTTGGGTTCATAGTCCATGAGCAGGAGATATTTACAGCACTTTGAGAAATATTGAGTAACTTGCCTCCTTAATGCATTTACCTGTCTTAAGGTTCTTTCTATTTCCCATTTCCCACTATTTCTTACATCTAAAGTCTGTCCTTTCAATCTCTTTATAAGACCCCTTTAGTAAAAAGAATGCCAGCAGTAAGAGAGGGAGTTATAGTAGTGGGAAAACAGAGGGGGTTTTAGGAGAGGTTTCTTTAGGAGTGGATGTGGCAATAGAACTAAGAGAAACTGTAATTTGAGACTTGTGAGCCAGATCAAATTTCAATATATCATTGCCAATTTGCCTCACGGAGAGTTTGTTGTTAGTCAAAAACACAATGACTCCTGTGACCAGAGTAACAATTATAAACATTATGGCAAGAAAAAATAAAACATGAGGGTACGATGTGTTCCACCCTTTCTTTCCCCCAGCTGGAACTTTGTCAAGCAGCATTGGAGGTCGATTGGGCTTCACCATTTCCCTTTCACAAAAGGTCTATTTCCTTACTTATTAGCTATCTTTTATTTTGTTCTTTATTTATATTTTGGGTTTCCCATCTTGTGTGTCTGATTTATTTAACTTAACATTGTGGTCTCAAAGTGTATCCATTTTCCTACAGTTGACAGTTTATTCTTTATAGCAGAATAGTACTGTTGATCACTGTTTTTGGTGGAATCTATAGCCATCAGTGACTATAATGATGGTTGTAGGAGAGGTCATGTTGGCAAAAAGTATAGAGAAAGAGATTTGGTTAAATTGTTTTGTTTTGGTACTGGGGATCGAACTTGGGACCTTGCACTTGCGAGGCAGGCCAGGGAACCACTGAACTAAATCTCCCACCCAGATAAATTGTTTTTCATAGGTGGAATCTTTTCGTTCATGAAATCTAACACTATATCACTATTATTGCAGTGTCATGACATAACATAGGTTATTTTAAACACAAAGCAACAATAGCCGTGGTGTCAGTTAATACACACACAACTTCATCCTTTTGAACTGATTAGGTCAGACTTAGTTTTCCTAGTAGCTCACACCCAGATCCATACAGCAAATGCTATAAAATTTCCTGTCAGCCCAGGTTTATCTGTCTTCCACATATATTGATGTGCTTATTTTTATTTTTAGAGTTCTATTTAGATTTATCTACATTGTTTTTGAGTGTATCTTTTTGTATGGATTTCTAGTGGCTGCCCTACATAATGCACTGTGTGTGCTGTCTCTATATACGTTATCTACATATCTATATATAGTTTGCTGTATGTACAGTCTGTTGCTGTCATCTCTTTAGCAATCTAAGTAAAATATCAATATCTAAATTTGCCTCACTCTGTTCCTTTATCTTCATCTGTTTTTAATTTTTTAAAATATTTTCTTTACATTTGTTTAAAATCCTATCAGATAACATTAGAATTTTTGCTTCAGCTGTCAATAGTTACTGTATTTTAAAAACTCAGGAGGAGAAGGGAAGTCTATATTATTTACTCATAATTTTGTTCATGTATTCTTTGGCAATAAATTCTCTTAGTTTTAATTCATCTGAGTACAGATTTTCTTGAATTCCTCTTTAGTGTTGAAGGATGTTTCCACTTTGTATAGGACTGTAGGTTGACAGGAACTTTTGGGTTTTTTTGCATTTGAAAAATATTGCACTATTTCCTTCTGCCATCCCTGGTAAGATACTCTTTTTCTCCACTTTCCAATAGTTTTTCTTTGTCTTTATTTTGTGTACTTTCATTTTGATGTGTCTTATGCTAGATTTCTTTGAGTTTATCATGTTTGAGGTTCATCCATCTTCTTTGATAGTAAAGTGAATATTTCTTGCCTTATTTCTGAAATATTTAGCTATGATTACTTCCAATAGTTTCTCACCCCCATCATTTTTGTTGTCGAATGGGAGTGTGATGGCAAGAATATTTGATCTTTGATTATAATCCTACCTATGCTTTTTTGTTTATTCATGTGTACATCCTGTTGTTCAGATTGGTTAGACATACAATGAGAAAATTCACTTGGGTGAAACATTCTCTTGGGTGAAGTGCAAGTAAGACTGAAAATAATTTAATGATAGAACACTATATAGCTTTGTAATGAACAATATTCATATAGTCACAATTTGATAAATGCTGTTATGAGTTTTACAAATTTATAATTAACCCAATACCTGTAGTCAAAAGACAGCAAATCTTATTATGATTATGAAACAGAATATAAATATTATCATCCTTGTTATAAAATATAAAAATATATTTCATTTTTATTTACTTAAAAAAATTTAAAATATAATGTACAGGTGGCAGAATGTGGATGGCAGAGAATTATGAGAGGTGGGGAAATGGTGATATTTCCATTTTGCAATGTGAGGAGTCAAAAGATCATATTTTTAAGTGACGGAATTAAAAATAAAGGTTTAAATAGTTTCTATTTCATAATTAACTCTGTAAAATACAAGCTAGAAACTTACCAACCTACTCTTCCTTTTTTATCTTTTTCTTCTTTTTCTCTGTCTCCACGTCTGTGGTTCTCTCTGCCTTCTTTCTTGCAAATACAGCACTGCAGCTTGCCACAACTGAGTTCTGGCCAAGGGAATGTAGAGGGAAGTAATACAGTGATACCTCAGTTGTCAAGCAGCTCCAAGCTTGAACTTTCTACTACTCAGACAGCAAAGTTTGAAAAAAAATCTGCTTGATGTTCATAACTTTGCTCCATAAACCAAAAATCTGACTTGAAAAAACTGGTATGGGCCTAGAGTGAGTCATGTGTTGCATCTCCCCATGGACACAAAGGGTGAAGTTTCAGTCTAAGTGCCCCTCTCTCCCAGCGAACATAGAGTGATTGAGTTAGTGCATTAAAACATTCATTATTGTCTTTTTTTATGCTTTAGTTTGTGTAAAATATCATAACTATGGCTCCATAGAAAGTTAGTGATACCAGCTGTAGAGTTAAGAGGAAAACTGAGGACCACAACAGAGTTAAAGAAAGAAATCATTGTGAAATTTGTTAAAGTCCTGGAAAAATGTATTTATAAGTGTAATTTTTGGCCTCAGAACCAATTATTTGGTTTTTCATGTTTTCTTATGGGAAAAGTATATTTACCTTTTCAGTGTTTAAACATGAATTTGGTACAAAATGTGTTCGACAACTGAGGTAGCACACTATATATACCAACTACTGATATGAAAATATGCAGTTTTAAGTTGCTACATTTTCCATACTTTTGTTATGCTGCTTTATTTTCTCTGGAATTTCTTATTGTTTTTAATTTTATTTTGAGGCAGATATACCCTTCTTCACCATATTTTTATTATGTTTTGCATTGCATTCATTCTGTATTTCTCATTATTCATTCCATTATTGTTACTATAGTCTGTTGATTTCTTATTCCTGTTCAGACATTTCATTTCATACTTGGAATATTACTTTTCTGTATAATTGTAAAATTTTCCCTCAGTGTTCTAGTTTTGTTTGTTCTAGCATTCAGTTGTTGTATAAAAGCTGGAAGATTTTCTAAATGAATGGATATGAAATGGAAAGTTTGTGCTAAATCTGTCACCTTGAAGCAGGTGTTCATATTAGCATTATAAACTAGGCATCATTCAAATTAATAGGAAAAAATAGGCCAGAAAAATTATCATAGAGGCAATAATGCATATATGCTCCATGAATCCATCCTGAGGTTTTTCTCATTTTTTTTTTACTATTGAAAATGATAGTTTTAAATACAGATTTAATACTGTTCACCCAAAACCTCAGTGAAGTTGGATAATTACTTGAAGATAGCTTGCATATGTTAGGCAAGACAAAATGATATTCTCATTTCAGATGTATTTTAATGTCACATTTCTTCCTCCCATTACTAATATTAACATGCATCTTTAATGATCCCTGAGGCCTTAGCAGGGAGTGAAGGTGATGGTAGCAAGATGTTCCAAGAATAACTGACAAATTGGTTGACCAGCCTTTAAGTGTTTGAATGTGTGAAAAATGTTGAAATCAGCTGTGTATCAAATGAGTTGTTTTAAGGCTTTAGTTTTACTACTAAGTTAAGGTGCTAATATCACTTCTCTTTGACTATTTGAACATTTACTCCTTTACTGACTATCTCAATTCCTTTACTGCTAGGAAAGATTCTTTTAGCCTATTAGCAATATTTGATGATAATGTATTAGTAGGTTAATCTAAAACTCAGTGTTAATAAATTTATACTTATTTGATTTTTCCAAAATTATGAGGAACAGTCAGTATTGAGCCAGTAAGACTTCAAGCACTGTGATGTATAAGGAAATGTCTGCATGCTTCAGCTCAGAAACCTGCTTTGCTCAAAATAGATGTTACATTAAACTTGCAGAAATGATTTTCAGATTGCTGAACCAAGCCTGTGGTTGTAGTATGGATAACAGTCCTGGCGCAATAAAATCAGGGTCTGTTTTATCAAAAGAACATTGTAGGTACTTCAGGACAAGATTCTAGCTGCATTTAGGTTTGTATTTCTGAAAAATATCTAAGCTACAGCCTGTTTTGTAGAGAACATACCAATCAGCAAGATTGGAAATTATAGTGGATCATCTGCTACATAAAGAATGGGTGAAAAAAATGGCTTAAAGCTCTTATTGTTTCCGGTGGCACACTCTATTTGCTCATTTCATTCCAGCCTCTCTGATTTCTCTCAAGTCCTTGAACATTCTGTGCCATCTACTACCTCTCAGCTTTTGTACATACTGATTCCTCTTCCTGAATGTGCCACCTCTTCTCTTCATGTTATCTAAATAGTGGTCATTCTTCAAATCTCAGTATGAATATTGATTGCTCTGTAGGCAATTCTTTCCTAATGCACTTAAGTAGAGGTCCCTATATTATACATTTTCTCAGCACTACCAAAATCTGCTCCCAGAATTTTCACATAATAGTTTCTCAATTAGTGGTAAATACTGGTGCAACATTTTCCTTCTTAAATTGTTGAGTGTCAACTCCAACTAGAAAGGATCTATGTGATTGATCATCTGAATGTGTGATATTGTCCAGTAGGTGAAAAAGATACAGTAAATACTCATTAACAAACTGACAAATACAGTAATTGAAGATGTACTGGGTACTTTCACATCCCCAAAATATTTTCTTCCAAGTTTATTTGGATCCCTTATTGAGTTTTGTCAGGATAGTAGTGAGGTAAAGAAGGAAAAAAGTTGGAGAAAAAGATAGTTGAAAGAGCTGCAAAGTGGGAAAGCAGAGACAGCAAAAGCTAAACATGCTAAAAAATGAAAATGAATATTCTAGGCTTCTGAAATTAAAGTATAATATTAAATCTTCTCTAAAACATAATAAAACAAGAACCAGAAGGCTTCTCTAATTTTTCTTTCAACACAAACATTTCAATATAGTTTAAAAATACTATTTAGAGGCTAATCGATTAAACTAGGATGTTCATTATTCTTGTTCACTTTTGGTATTTGTATTAGCCATTAACGTTTCCTTTAGAGTGCTCATGTAAAGGAATTGGAGGTGAAATTTAAGCCAGATGATTTGCTTCCTGTTGACAGATTTTGTAAATATGATTGATGGGAGCAGAAGGTGAAACTATCTGGTAAAATGAGGTTGTTTTTGCGTTGTCTGGGTAGTTCATATATCAATGCTAGTATTTCTTAAACTGCAGGTCAAGACTCCAGAGGCAAGGATTACAATATAATTTAAGGAGTCTCATATATAGGAAGTATTAGGAGTAGACATTGTGAGTTACATTGAGAAGAGACTTCTTTTCTTCTTCAACTCTCCATAATTCTTTTTAACCTGTTTTTTATTCTGCCTATAAATAGATACAAAATGTTGCCATGTTAGTAATATAGACCTTTGAAACCAAGCATTTGAGAATGTTAAAATTGTTGCTCTAATAATACTTTGCTCAGTGTCTTACAAACAATATGTCTAGGAAATGATTTCGTTGCTATTTACTCAGATAAAGAAAATGACCACATTGTAAGAGGAAATGATAAAAGTGTGGAATAAATAGGCACTACCTGTGTATTAACTAGTAGTTATCCAAGAAGTCCTTTTATTTGTGGACCATTAAATTTTTATTGTCAAATACTGTGTGATCACATTCACATTGCATCAAGCAACTTTGGTTGACTTGCAATGCAAATTTTTTTGCTTAGTACATTAATATGTAGAATAAAGGAAGAAAATTGAAGTAATTTTTCTTTTGTAAATATTACCAAAAATAAAGATTATGATGATGAAATTTCATGTTAAATTGTTGCAGGGGCTTTATTGTTATTGATAATCCAACTCAGTCTCATAAGTAAACTAATATCTGCAGTCATATATTCTACTTTCCTATTAGCTATTACTAAAATGAAAAAAACATATTCTTAAAATTCCAACCAGATCTTTTTCTGGAAAGCATGTGCTTTATATTACTCAATATTTAGATTCAACTTTTGTGTATAAATGACAGATACTCAACTTAATGTCAAGAAATTAATTGGTTAATGTTACTGAACTGCTAAGATTACTTTTCCCATTTGAAGTTGTGATGTGCACCACTATATTCTTTCAGTTTACCTTCTGATATCACTTCACTTCTCACACTGTTTTTTTTCATGAAAGCCAGTACTAGGACAGATGATAGCACTTTTCTCACCTTCTTACAGTTTTGCAATAAAGATGAGGAGAAACCTTCCCTTTCCAGATTGTGAGAAGAGCCTCAGTTGTGTGATCTGAGAGGTTGACATCTATGGTCTAACATTATAGGTGTTAGTTGGATTATGATTGGCTTTACTTGCATCTCTTGCCCACCTCCGGTAATCAAAAGAAGAGAATGTAGTACAGAATGGAGACATTATTGTGACTCAGACAGTTGCCCCACTGCCCTTCTAAAAAAATTTAAAGTACACTTCAAGTAAATTATGTAATACACAGAAAAAGACATGCATGCACACATTAGCATGTCTAAAGCTCTGAAAAATACTACTGTGCACGTTAAAATCTTGGGATAAAAGTACTTTTGAGGAGATTACATTGTACATTTGATAATTATTTACTGATTAAGATATTAGGGTTTTTTAAAGACTTCTAAGCAATGAGCTTGAACATTACTTTCTTTTTTAAAACACTTTAAACATTTTTTATTAGTACATGTTTGCAGTACATGCAGTTTAGAGTCACCTTGAGGAATGTGTATATGTACGTAATACAGCTTGTTTCTTTTTTAAATCCCCTTCCTTTTTCTTTCTGCCGCCCTCCTGCTCTAATTCCCTTATCCCAATTTTCATTCTTGTTATTAATATTATTAATCTTAGCTCATGTTATGGCATATAATGTTTATATTACTTGAGGTTACTAGGTTCCTATACATGGCATATCTTTATTCTACTTATTTCCCTTTCCCTCCTCTTCACCCCTCACCCTTTTTCGATTGGACCCCTTCCCTATTGCAAGAGATTCATCCCCTTGTCCCCTTCTATCTATCATTTGTTATTCTCTGTTTGTACTTTGCATCACTCAAATGAGAGATACCATATGATATTTAAGCTTGTGTGTCTGGCATATTGGACTCAACATTATATTTTCCAGACGCATTCATTTTCTTATACACTTCTCAAATTTGTCAATCTTAGTAGACAGGTAGTATTCCATTATATATAATTACCACATTCTCTTTATGCTCTCATCTGTTGATGGGTGTACAGGTTATTTCTAGGATTTAGCTATTATGAATTGTGGTGCTAGAAATATTGGTATGCAGGTATTGCTATAGTATGATGTCTTAAGCTCTTTGGGGAAGATATGTAGAAAGGGGATAGCTGGGTCATATGGAACTTCTAATTTCAATTCTTTGAGAAATCTCCATGCTGATTTTCATAATGGTTATACTAGTTTACATCCTCACCAACAAGGAAGGAGGGTTCCTTTTTCACCACAGCCTTGCCAACATTTATTTTTTGATTTTTTAATGCTTGCCATTCTTTCCAGAATAAGATGGAATCTTAGCATTGTTTTAATTTGCATTTCTCTCATGGCTGGAGATGTTGAACATTTTTTCATATATTTGTTGACCATTTATATTTCTTCCTTTATGAAATGGTTATTCATTTCTCCTGGCCATTTCTTGATTCTTTTGTTTTTTGCTTTTGTTTTTGTTTTTGTTTTTTTTGGTACTGGGGATTGAACTCAGGACCTTGTGCTTACAAGGCAGGCATGACATTTCTCTTGGGCATTTCTTGACTTGGTCTTTAATTTTAGATGGCTAAATATTTTTTTAGTTTTTCATATATTCTGGATATTGGTCCTCAGTCTAAGGAGTCACAGGTTAAAATTTTTTTTTTTCCATTCTGTATGTTGTCTCTTCACTCCACTAATTGATTGTTTTGGTATACAGAAGCTTTTTAGTCTGATATAAACACATTTGTTGATTCTTGCTACTATTTCTTATGCAATTGAGGTTCCTACGCCTATGTCTTCAAGTGTTTTATTTATTTTATCTCACAATAAGTTTAATGTTGGGCATTGCTTTCTTGCACTTTAACAAACATATTTGTAATCTGAGCAAAGAAGGTAACACTACAATGTCTTTCATAAAATATTTTAAAGATTCCATATGGGAAACATAACACTTTAGAAAAATATTTCCTGCCTAACAACAGAAATAGTTAACTTCAACCAGGCATAGTGGCGCATGCGCCTGTAATCCCAGCACTTGGGAGGCTAAAGCAGGAGGATCGCTGTGAGTTTGAGACCATCCTTGGTTACATAGTGAGACCCTGTCTCAAAAAAAAGCAAAAGAAGAAAAAGAAAAAAGAAGTATATAACTTCATATTAATTTTCAACACATTAAAATGAAGTAGAAAAATCAAATACTATAATGAAATAAACAAACAAAAGAATACTTGTAGTAGAATTCAATGTTTTTTTAAAATTAATTTTATTGGTAAAATTTAGGTATACAATATACTGACATTCATCTTTGGAAATTTGCATCTTTACATACATAATCTCTCTTGGTACTTACTTTTTCCCCATTCCCCTGCCCTCCCTTTAACCCCTCCCTACCTCCCTATTTACAAAGACTTTGTTTCCATTTTTTCATTTTCTCATATTAATTCCATTCCCTCCTTTCCTTTCCCCTACCCTTCCCACTTTCCCTTCCCGTTTGCCCCTTTTCTTCCTATTTCACTTTATCTATTATACCTTTTAGTCCTTATTTACACTTTCAGTTTCCTACACTAGAGAAACTATTCAGTATTTACACATGTGTCCTATTTATTTCACTTAAGAGGATTGCCTCAGTGTGCATCCATTTAGCAATAAATGTCCCTAATTTCTCATTTTTGATGGCTAAGTAGTATTCCATTTTATGAAAAAAAGCTTATTTTCTTTATCTGGTCTCCAGTTGATGGAAAATGGGGCTCTTTCCAAGTTTTAGCTATTACAAATTGTGCTGCTATGAAAATGGGTGCACATATATCACTGTGGTATGATTCTTTTAATTCTTTGGGGAAGATACCCAGCAGGGGAATAGCTGGGTCAAATGGGACTTCCAGTCCTAGTTCTTTGAGGTATCTCCATACTGATTTCCACAGTGGTTGCACCAGTCTACACTCCCACCAGCAGTGGAGCAGTGTTTCTTTTTCCCCACGGCTCCACCAGCATTTGTTGTTGGTTGATTTCATGATAGCAGCCATTCTTTCTGGGGTTAGGTGGAATCTCAGCGTTGTTTTCATTTGTATCTCTCAAATGGCCAGTGATGTTGAACATTTTTTCATATGTTTATTTGCTATTTGTACTTCTTTGTCTGAAAAGTATCTGTTCATTTCAGATGCCCATTTTTGGATTAGGTATTTAAATTTGGCAGGTATGATTTTTTTAACTTCTTTATATATTCTAGATAGTAGACCTTTGTCTGAGGGACTGCTGGTGAACATTTTTTCCCACATTGTGGGTTGTTGCCTCACACTATTGGTGGTTTCTCTTGCTGTACAGAAGCTTTTTAGTAAGAAGAGATCCCACTTGTTGATTGTTTGTTCTAGTCCACAGGCAACTGAGGGTTTGTTCATAAAGTCTTTTCCTACACCAATGTCTTCAAGAGTTCTACCTAACCTCTCTTCCAGCTGGTTCAGCGTTTCTGTTTTAATATTTAGATCTTTAATCCATTTCGATTTCAGTTTAGTGCATGGTGAGAGGTTTGGGTCTAGTTTTAATCTTTGGCAAGTTGAAACCCAATTTCTCCAGCACCATTTATTAAAGAGGCTATCTATCCTCCCCTGAGGGTATTTGGCTTCTTTGTCAAAGATGAGGTGACTGAGTGTATCTGGAGTAGTTTCTGCATCTTCTAATCTGTTCCACTGGTCCTCAGGTCTGTTTCTTTGCCAGCACCATGCTTTTTTTTTTTTTTTATCACAGTAGCTTTGTAGTATAGTTTCAAGTTGGGGGTTGTGAAGCACCCTGCCATGTCTCTGTTGCCTAGGATTGCTTTTGCTATTCTACATCTCTTCTTGTTCCAAGTGAAATTTTGTTTTCTCATAGTCTGTGAAGTATCCTGCTGGAGTTTCAATTGGGATTGCATTGAAGCTATGTAGCAATTTTGGACGTATGGCCATTTTCACTATTTTGATTCTTCCTACCCAGGAGCAAGGGATGATTTTCCATTTTCTGATATCATCTTCAATCTCTCTTTTCAGAGTGCCATTATTTTAAGAGAAGAGGTCTTTGATTTCTTTTGTTAGGTTGATTCCTAAGTATTTCAGTTTTTGATGCTACTGTGAAAGGAATTGTTTTCCCTATTTTTCTCTCCGTGAGTCTGTTGTTCGTGTAGAGGAAAGCTATTGATTTTTGTGTGTTGACCTTGTATCCAGCTACTTTGCTGAATTTGGTTTTTAAGTCTAGAAGACTTTTGGTGGAGTTCTTGAGGTCTTCTATATAGAGTATCATGTCATTTGCAAATAATGACAATTTGACTTCTTCATTTCCTATCTTTATTCCTTTTATTTGTTTCTCTTGTCTAATTGCTGTGGCTAATATTTCCAAAACTATATTGAACAAGAGTGGTGATAGTGGATATCCTTGTCTTGTTTCTGATTTTAGTGTGAAAGATTTCAGTTTTTGACCATTTAGTATGATACTGGCTGTTGGTTTTTCAAAGATGGCTTTTATCAGATTGAGGTAGAGACTGTGTATTACAATTTTTTGAGGGTTTTTATCATAAATGCGTGTTGGATTTTGTTAAATGCTTTTTCTGCATCTATTGAGAAGATCATATGGTTTTTGTTCTTGGTTTTATTGATATAGTGTATTACACTTATTGATATGCATATGTTTAAACATCTTGCATCCCTGGTATTAATCTCATTTAGTCAGGGTCTATGATCATCTTGATGATCTTCTGCATTTTTTTTGCCAGTATCTTATTCAGGATTTTTGCATCTATGTTCATTAGTGAGATTGGCCTACAGTTTTCTTTTTCTGTTGAATCTTTCTCTGCTTTGGGGATCAATGTGATGCTTGTTTCCATGAATGAATTCAGGACTATTGCTTCCCTTTCAATTTCATTGAAGAGTTTAAACAGTAGTGGCAGCAGTTCCTCTCTAAATGTCTTGTAGAATTCAGCAGTGAATCCATCAGGACCTAAGCTTTTTTAGTCAGTAAGTTTTTAATTATGCTTTCAATTTCATTTATTGACACTGGGTTGTGTAAAACTTTTAGGTCTTCTTCATTCAACTTTGGTAATTCATGCATATCTAGTCATCTGTCCATTTCTTCTGTGTTTCCCATCTTATTGGAGTATAGGTTCTTGAAGTAGATATTGAAGAGCCTCTGGATTTGTGCTGGGCCCATTGTAATTTCATCCTTTTCATTTCTAATTGGATGGATTTGGGCCATTTCTTTCCTTTATCTGGTAAGGTTGGCTAAGGATTTTTCAATTTTGTTTATTCTTTTAAAGAACCAACTCTTGGCCTCATTGATTCTTTGTAACATTTTCTTAGTCTGCATTGCATTGAATTGTGCTCTGATCTTTATAATTTCCTCCCTTGTATGAGGTTTGAGTTTCTCCTGATCTTCTTTTTCTAGAAGCTTGAGGTTCAGACTCAAGTTCTTTAATTGGGCTCACTCTGTTTTCCTAATATGATTATTCACTGCTATGAATTTCCCTTGTAAGAGTGATTTCACTGTGTCCCATAGATTCTAATATGTTGTATTGGCATTGTCATTTAATTGAAGGAACTGTCTGATTTCTTCTTTAATTTCCTCTGTGACCCATTGTTTATTCAGAAGTGTATTGTTCAATTTCCATGTGTTTATGAAATTCTTGCAGCTTTTTTTGCTATTGATCTCCAATTTCATTGCACTGTGGTTTGATAACATACAGGGGATAACTTCAGTTCCTTTGCACTTACTTGAACATTTTATATGAGCGACTATATGGTCTATTTTGGAGAATGACCCATGTGCAACTGAAAAGAATGTGTATTCTGATTTTGTTGGGTGGAACACTCTGTAAATATCTGTTAAGTTCATTTGTTCAAAAGTTTGATTGAGTTCTAGTATTTCATTGTTTATTTTCCATTTATTTGATCTATCTGTTTGTGACAGTGGGTATTGAGGTCCCCTTCTACTATTGTATTAGTACTTATTTGATTTTTCACGTCCGTTAGTATTTATTTTATATAGTTGGGCGCACTAGTGTTTGGTGAATATATATTTATGATTGTCATCTCTTCCTGTTGGATTGTTCCCTTTACAAGGATGTAGTGTCCTTCTTGTCTCTCTTAATCAGTGTTGGTTTGAAATCCATTTTCTCTGCAAAGAGGATAGCTACTCCTGCTTTTTTTCAGGTTCCTGTCACATGGAATATTGTTTTCCACCCTTTAAATTTCATTCTATGAGCTTCTTTTTGAATTAAGTGTGTTTATTTTATGTACCATATTGTTGGATCTTGCTTCTTGACCCATTCTGCCAGTCTATTTCTTTTGATTGGTGAATTGAGACCATTAACATTGATGGTTATAACTGATAAGTATTGACTTATCATTGTCATGACTTTTTTTTTTGTTGGATCTTCCCCCTTTGTGTTTAATTTCTTGTCATGCCCCATGGATGTATTCTGCTGGGCTTCCTTCATTGTCTTTTCCTAGGATATTGTCTGAAAGTTTTTGGAGTGCTGGATTGTTATTCATGAAGTTCCTAAGGTGCTCTTTGTCATGAAACTATCTTATTTCTCCATCAATTTTGAAAGGTAGTTTTGCAGGGTATATCAATCTGGGTTGGAGGCTGTTTTCCTTTAGGGGTTGAAATACATCACTGCAAGCTCTTGTTGTCTTGAGGCTTTGCATTTAGAAGTTTGCTGTCTTGCTGATGGGCTTTCCTTTGTATGTGATTTGTTTCTTTTCTCTAACTGCTTGTAGAATTTTGTTCTGTTGGGTTTCTGGAATCTTAACTGTTATATGCCTATGTGTAGATTTTTTTTTACATCACATCTAGTTGGAGTTCTATATGCCCCACTGTAGGGAACAGGAAAGGGGGACGTTACTAGAACCTCTGCAGTAAGTCCTAGTCTCCTGTGAGCCATGGCATCACAAGGCGAATTCCAGGAGAGGTAGAAAAATGAGACTGAGAAGAAGTTGAGGTTTGGGTCTGATCAGTGCTGCTCTGGGCAGCAAAGACAAAAGCCCCCAGCTTACCGCACCTTTTATTCAGTATATCAGGAGAAACTAATGTAACAAATGACTTGCAGAGAGTTCAATACATCTGCGTAAACAAGATGTAACAATCCAAGAACAATGAGGAACTGAGTAGGTATTTGTTCCTCCCAGGATGTCTTCAGCTGGTGTAATTTTGTCCTGGAGAATCACAGCATCACCGGATCATTGAGGTCTCAGTGTGACCGGAGGCCACAATGGAATTATGTCTCGGAATTCCATAGCTGGGCTGTAGGCAGGAGAACTAGGCTAACCAAATGATTTTACCCTAAAATTATGTAGCATTGCTCCCGACACCTCACTTATCTGTATGTCAAGTTCTTTTCCCCTTCTTGGGTGTTTTCTGCCATCACTTCTGTGAACAGTTTTTTTTTTTTTTTATGTCATCTGCACTCTCTCCTGTTTCTTCATTGACTCTGATCAGTCTTACATTATTCTTCTTTGCATCATCTAGTAGCTGCTGGATTGATTTCTAATGGTCCCTTACTATTTTAAAGAATTTTTTCTTTTCCTGGTCACTAATTGCAATCTTATCTTCTATAGCTGAAGTTCTGTCCTCATATTGACTCATTCTGCTGTGTAAAATTTCAATGCAGTTTTTAATCTCCTGGTAATCTGGTTGTATCTGTTTAATGGATTCCATTTTTTTCCTGTATTGGAATTCCTTCATGTTCCTCAGCTCCTCTATTTTTTTTATCTTTGTCCTCTCTAGATTTATTAATCATGTCTTGAACTATGGGCACAATCTCTGCTGTCATCTGAGAAATTATTTCTCATTTCATTTTTTTCCAGATCCTCTTTTGTTGCCAGTTCAGGGAGTCCAGGTAGTTGGGTATCAGATTGTTCCATCTCATTTCCCTTTGGCATTGCTTTAGGTGATCTGAAAGCCTTGTGTTGAGACTTGTTTTCGTGTCTTCTCATTTCAGTGGGAGGGTGGTGGTGGTGGTGGTGGTGGTGGAAGGTTGTGTGCTTCTGGCACCTGTACAGCTCACCTCCTCTCAGATGGAAGTAGCTCTGCTCTTTGGCACTGGGGGTGGTGGTATGTGGGCCGAAAGGCTCACCTCCTTTGTGCTGTGTGCAGCTCTGTTCCTCATGTTCAGAGCAGTGGTATGGTGGCACGGAAGGCTCATCCTCTCTTCTGGGGCAGGCTGTGCTCCTCGGGTGATGGTATGGCAGCCCAGTACAATTCAATGTTGAACAACATCAACAAAAGTGAGAGTTCTATTGATCATATCTTTATCAAAGATATCTTAAATTACTTAGACTTGGTTACTTGTTATAATAAAAATATATTAAATATTATGTTTATATAGATGATCTCATTTTTTCATTGTCTTCAAAGTCATAAAGGATGCCTTGTTTTATTTGTGTTTTCATTATTTCATTTAAATGCGATATAAACTGTGATATAATTGTGAGTAGAGTACTGTACCTCTTCCCTGGATTGAATTCTTATGAGCAAGGTTAGGATGTTGGGAAATAATTTTTAATATCAAGTATGGAAATACAAAAGAATTAGACAATCAATAATCCCTTCTACAACATCAGAGGATTCAGAACAACCCATTTAACACAAACAACTATACAGTTTTGAGAAAAAATAAAAACATTTTGGTGAACTTCTGCATACGGTCAAGGTAGAGAAACATAGTTTGAATTTATCCTTCTACTTGAGAAGAAAGACAGAATACATGATATAATTGGTTTTCAAGACACTATGTACCAGACAATGAATGATCCCTTGGGAGAATTTTCAGGCTCTAGCACAGGTTAGGGAAGCTGAGTGGATGGAGTCAGTGAGTAAAGTTGAAGATATAGAATTGAGAATCTAAAGAGATCCCCAGCTTATGTTTACAGAATAGATTACTAGAGAGGAGGCAGCTACAAATACATAAACTCCAGAGATTTTCAAGGAATTCACCCACTGATGAAGCATTGATTCAGCTAACTATCAATAACACATGTGTATGCAGGACTATCTGAGGCTGGAGAAATAACTTCCTGAAAGAATTAGAGGTAAAAATGTTCAGTTCTCACACAAAGCCAGGAGCAATAATTGTCTCTATTACTGCACTGTAAGAGTCAAGGAGTATTCAGTAATGTACAGAGCAAAATCTTTACTCAGTGATGAAGAATATTTGACCAAAATTGAAGATGTACCCATATGACAAATGTTAAAAGCAAGACTGGAAAGGAAACATTGTTTCTAAGTAACTTAACAGGATTCAAAGTAAAATATTTAAGAATATTTACAGGGTTAAGAAAAACATTTGTGATAAATAAGTAAAAATTAATGGTGCCTTGTAACAAAGCAAATCTTGGCAGTTTCACAAAAAGCTAACAAAAGAAAACAGTACTCAGCCAAGACAAATCAAACAATCAAAACTAATTGCAAGAACTTGAAAACATTCATGATAGTTGTAGTATGTATAATATAAAAACAAGTAGCAACATAGAAAATATAAAGAAGACCCAGAAATAACTTAGAGAGTTGAAAATTATCATATATGGGGTAGGGTTAATGGCAATAATACACTGCAGAAGAAAAGACTAGTGAAATTAAACATAGAACAGTAAAAATCATTCAAAAAGAAACCCATAAAAGTGAGAAAAACAAAAAAGTGAACAGATATCAATTATTTGTGTAAAAATTTCACACAACCTCATAGGCATTATTCAAAGTTCTTAGTACAAGACAGGATGGTGGGGAAATATTTGACCAAATAATGGGTATATTTTCCAAGTTTGACAACATCTGTAAACCCACAGGTCCAAAACTGTTAATGAATGTGAAGGATAAGAATGAAGAAGAAAATTACAAGGTACGTCATAGTCAAATCACTCAAAACTAATAACTAATGGAAAATATTGAAAATGGAATGAAGAGACATATTATACAGATAGAAGAATAATAAGGATACTGGTTTATTTTGTATTATAAATAATACAGAAGTCACCTTTTTATACAACTGAAAAAATATCAATCTCAAATTCTACATGGATCAAATTACTTTCAAAACAAAGGCTAGAAACTATTTTAGACATACTGAAATTTAAAAAATCTGTAACCTACAGACTTGTAGTATTGCACAGATTGAAGAATTTTCTTTAACATAAAGAAAACTAATTGGATGGAAATACAGATCGATATAAAGGAATGAAGTATACAGGAAATGGTAACTATATGGATAAATATTTAAGTTTCTTATTAAAACTTTCTAAGAGAACTAACTTTAGACAATAATATCATGTGAGGTTTATGGTATACATAAAATTAAAATGGATCTGAAAACTACTAATATTTCCAGGAGTGGTGGCTCATGCCTGTAATCTCAGTGCTCAGGAGACTGAGGCAGAAGGATCACCATGAGTTCAAGGCCAGCCTGAACTATATAGTGAGATCCTGTCTCAAAAAAAAAAAACCAAAAAACCCCACCCCCAAACAAACAAACAAAACGAAAAAAGAAAATTACAAATATTGAGAAGAGAAAAATAGAAATACTATTGTAAGCTTTTTATATTATATGTGTAATGGTACAATATCACTTAAAGGAAGGTTGTAATAAATTAAACATGCATCCTATAAATCCTAAAGCAATTATTATGGTAATAAAACAAAGAGTTATAGGTAAAAAGCCAATACAGCAGATAAAATGGAAGAATAGAAATAATTAGTAATTTTCAGGAAGGCAGTTAGAGCAAAAGGGGAACTAGGAAAAGATGAGACAAAGATAAAAAATGACTAGATGGTAGATTTGAAACATACTATATCTGTAATCAGATTAAATATTATTTATGTAGAAATCTCAGTTAAAATAGAGACTTAGATTGTTTGAATATCAAGAATTACATCTATGCTATCTCAAAGAAACAAACTTCAAATATATGGGTATAGACATAATAAATTAATAATAAAAGGGTGAAACAGCCACAAAGCATCCTGACACCTAAAAGACCTGAGTGATTATATCAGCATCAGCAAAGTTGATTTCAGGACAAAGAATATTACCAGCTTATTTAATTATAATAAAGGGGTTAATTTATCAAGAATTATACACCCAATAATAGATCTTGAACATAACCCAAAACTACTAATTGTGAAAAGAAATAGACTGACACTTGTCAGAGATATCTGTCTATAACCTGCTCTCAATAGTGGAAAGAATGGGAGAAAGAAAAATCAGCAAGGATAGTGAAGATTTGAATAACACTATCAGTCAACTTGACCTACTTGATATTTATAGAATACTCCACTGAGAAGCCACAAAGTGCTTTGAGATAACTATCAGCTAAGTAAGATCATATTTTCTTTATTGCAGAGTCAATGGCTAAACTATGTTTATACTATTCTATAAGTCATATTATATTCTCAGCCATCTTTTATTTTTTTTTTAAGATTTTAAAAACCTCTGATGAAACCTATACTTTTGTCTATGCAAATTGTCCCTCACCAGCTTACTGTCCCTCACCAGATCTAATTGTTTTTTTTTTTTTGGTACCAGGGATCGAACTTGGGTCCTTGCATTTGCAAGGCAGGGCCAGAACCACTGAGCTATATCCGCAGCCCCTCACTGAGCTGCATCCCCAGCCCCTCACCAGGTTTAATTTTAAAATGGAAAATCTTTTCTATGCTTATATAGTTTTAGGAAACCAATGGGCCAAACATTTTTAACAGGTCTTCCTATGATTTTATTTGCTAATATACTTGTAAATTATGAGACATCTCTCAAACTTAATCATAAAACACTCCCCTAGCCCCAACTACCTTTAGAATATCTTCCACAGCAAGTAATCTCAACAAAACATATTTTGGAAGTGACAGATAGGTCCTGTTTCTTGTCTCTTTTTGTAGTGCTGGGGATGAAATTCAGGGCCTAATGCATGCCAGACAAGTGCTCAACCATTCAGCCCAATTTCTTCCCAGTTGATTCTAAGATATAGCCAATCTTTTCATTTTTATTCTAGTGTTAGTCTCAACTTAGTCCTAAAAGTTGATGCTTTTTTGTCAAATAAATCTAATATTAGTACCAATTAGATATATTTCTATTTTAAATGTTTTCTAATATATATGTGAGAAATATATTTAAAATAGATTTTTGATGATTTTTATTAAAATATTTATGCTTTCAGTTTTAAAAATGTGTGTAGTTCACAATACATGACATACATACATTTGATGCCAAATCTGAATGTTGGATATAGGCCAACATTTATGGACTATGGAATTTTATGTATTTTATGGTTTATGGAATTTTATGTATTTTAATACATTAATGATATGATAAAACATTGATCAGAGTTCTTCAGAAAGCTAAAATCACATTATTCGATAAAATAGAGGGTGGGTAGATTTCATAGCACTGCTTGTCGCTAAGACATAAAGAGCTAATCACCATTTTATGGAAGTACACAAGCAGCAGGATCTTGACTATACAAGAACCAATAGTTACATTATTGTATCTTCTTTTAGCTAATTGTCTGATATGGATTATCTACAAAAGAAAGTAACATCTCATGGCAGGCAATAAACGTTATATGTTAGCAACATACATAATTCATCATTTTAGTTTGGGATAATGATAGCATTTAATCGCTAATCAGTTGTTAAACTTTATTTAAATCAGAATGATAGACTTGGTGATCTAAGTAATATAACATTGCCTCAAATTGAAAAACAATGTGTAAATTATAGACGAGAGAAAAATTTATTTTCCTTTAAACAATAATACATATGTATTATATAGAAAATAAAAGAATAGTAAAATTATTTGAAAGATTCAGATTCTATTTTAAGAAAATTAATATTTTATAGGTTATAGAGAAGTTCATTTGACAAATATGGTGTCTTTGCATGGAAATCTACATGAGAGTGGTGAGTATCACAGACAACTACTACCTTTGTGTGAGAATGAGTAATACTTATCCTGCATCCCTATTTTGGGGGGGAGGTTTGTATCTTCTTAGTTATATCCAGGTTTCTCACTATTCCATATGCCTTAATCAGTGTGGTATTAGTGTGATTGTTACCAAAGGTCAGAGTAAATATAGGCCTTTTATACAACAACATTGATTTATTATCAAGAAAAAATATTTATCAATGTCGGCCACTTTATTGTGATGCATAATTTTTCAAAGCTATTTCTTTTTTTCACAGAAAATGTCCCACTATATGTAAAATGTTCATTCATTAATATATTAAAGCTCCATATTACATGTATGTATTATAGATTTTCCATTTAAAAAAAGATTTTATTGAAAAATGTTTGTTATGGTTTGGATCTAAAATGTTCCCCCAAAGGTTCATGTTTTCAGAAGTTGGACTTTTTAAAGTGATGGGATCATGGAGCATGATATTCATCAGTGGATTAATCCATTGATGAGTTCATAGCTGAATATTCTATTAGAAAGTGGGGCTTGGTAGTAAGAACTTGGTCACTGAGAGTGTGATTTGGAAAGATATATACACTTATCTTCAGCTTCTTCTCTCTCTTTCTGCTTCCTGGCTGCCATGAGCTGAGCTGCTTTCTTCGCTCATGATCTTTCACCATGATGTTTCTGTGTTGGAGCCAGCGAAACATATATGGACTAAAACCTCAAAACCTTGAGCCCCAAACCCCTCTCTTTCTTTAAGTTGAAAGTATTGGTATAATTTGTTCAAGCAATGGGAAAATGACTAATACAATGATACATCATATGCATTCCACTTAAATGTGTAGCTCAATTAAATTTTTACAGAGTAAATATTCTTATATAGCTATCTTTTCAATTAAACTTTCATAGAACATTGTCCAGCATCCAAGAACACTTTCTCATATCCAAAAGTCACTGCTCTCCTGACTTCCATCAGCATAGTTCTATTTGGCCAGTTTAAAATTTATACAGAGTCACAAAGAGTTCCCTCTCCTCTGTGGCTTCTTTTATTCACCATTGTGTCTCGCAGATTTATCATGTTGTTTCATGTAGCTATGTTTTGTTATTTAAAATTGCTACATAATATTCTTTTGCAAGACTGTATGATAATGTATTTGTCTAATTACTACTAGGAAGGTAATTTGGAATTATTTACCATTTTTTCAGTTATTTTGAATAATATATTTACTTTTCTTGTGTGTATTATATGTAAACATTTTGTTGCATGTTAAAATGTACACAAAAAATTTCACTGTATACACACGTGCACAAACACGTTAAACATATATTGGGGAGATAGCTAATGTTAGAATTGCTAGGAAATCTTGAAGATATGTATATGGTATATATAAAAATTTTTTAAAGTATATTATATATATATATTCAGCTATGTTCAGCTTTAATAGATACTGCATAACAATTTTCCAAAGTGTTTTAAAATGTGAAAATGTAGTTTGAGAAAATTTTAGTCCTCAAATTGCATGCCAGCACTTTTCATGTTTGAATAATTTATTCAGTCTGCTGGATGGGTGCTGGTTTCTTATTGTAGCTTATATTTGCATGTTCCTTATGATGCATGATTTTGACCACAGTGCTTTATTGTATCTTTGGCCATGGGATTCCTTGTTAGTAAAATGCCTGTCCAAGTCCTTTGCACATTTTTACATGTCTTCTCATTAATTTGCAGGATTTTTTGCACATTATTGGTGTGATCATTTTGTCAGAGAGACATATTACAAATATTTTCTTCCAGTTTAATTCTTTTTAATGAACAGAAGTTCTTCCATTTATTTATTTATTTATTTATTTATTTATTTATTTATTTATTTATTTGGTACCAGGGATTAAAATCAGGGCCTTGTGCTTGCCAGGCAGGCACTGTGCCACTGAGCTACATCCCTAGCCCAGAAGTTCTTCATTTTAATGAAGTCAAGTTGAGCATCTTTTCCTTTAAAGATGGTATTTTTCATTCTCTGTTTAAGAAAGCATTGCTTTTCATTTGATTATAAATTTGTTTTCCTCTGCTATCTTTTGACATAGCACAAAAGAAAAGGCTTAACAAAATGAAGAAAGAAGAGATTAAATTATTGGATAGGTTACACACATTGATGATTTTCAAACTTTGCTATATATTAGTTACAGTTGGAGAATTGTAAAATCTCCAGTGCCCCTGAGGTACACACCACTTAGTTCAGAATCTGTTGGTTTGGAACCTAGGCATTATTATATTTTAATTTATGTAAAGTGCCTTTAGGTAGAGAAAATCAGCAAAGGAAGAATAGCATGGAAACAAATTTGGTGAATAGCAATTTAAACTGGAATATAGGGTCCAGAGGGAGGTAAGGGTTGTGTCACACTGGAATTAAAGTTGTTGCTTACAGAAATTTGAGTCTATAGTAAAGTCAGATTAATTAACGGAGAGGGGATATAAAAGATTATTTAGGAAATTAATCTGATTATGAATACATTGGGAGGGTTAAGGTGACAGAAATAAGAGTGGTTTGGAAATTGGGGAAATGAAAATACATTTTTAAATACCCAAGGTCTGATTTCTTCAACTCTGCTAGCCACCAGAAACTGTATGATAAATTTTGTCTTACTGGATATTTCTGGTAAGAGGATCTTAAGCTATTAAGAGATTTTCAAAGGAATCTGAAAATCTCTAGGCTAGAAACTATTAGATGAAAGGAAATCAGCTAAGAAGCTATTACACTATCTGCTTAAAACATATGTTATATGTAAGCCATATTTGTGGTAACAGACATGGAAAGGAGAAGATTGATGTTAGAAATGTGTTTGCGGTTAAATAGTTGAAGAAATTTATAGAACGTGGGGGAGGGGGAAAGGTCTACTAAAACATAACTTGAATTTAATGATAAATATGTAGAAAGAATGGAAGTGTATTTAAGAGGGAAGACATCAGCAAGAATGAGCAGGGTAAAAAATTTAATCTAAGCTTTAATACTCTAAGTTTGACTAATTATTAGGACTAAATTTTTGTGTTCAAGTGAACAGAAAGACAAGCCAATAATCAATCTAAGCTCTTGATATTTTTGTTACAATCTTTCAATGGGTATAAAAAGTGGAAGAATAATTTTCATTGAATTCAATTTTCCTTTACTAATAAAATGTATCTTTTACTTTCTACTTGGTGATCTATACATAGATGAATTTTAAAATATGCATTGAAAATAAAATAAGATCTTTCAGTATAGATTTCAGAGAAAAAGTAGATCATTTTAAATGACAAAAATATGAATCTAAAATATAAATTTGGGTACAACTATTGAAAGAATTTAGGAATAAATTTTGATTATGAAAGGATTCACTTTTGAACCTCCAATTTTCTCAAATAGGAAAGAATTATTCCACAAAGAGCTGACAGATGGACTTAATCTTATCACTGTTTCACAAAAATGGCTCTAGGTAAATGAAACCATAAATGGTCAAGGGGGAAAAATTGTCAGGTCCTACTTTCAAATATAGTACGTATGTGTAGGACCAGAAAAACAGCACTGAATGCCATTGGGTTAAATCAGAAGCAGTGAGATATATGGTAAATTTGGTTTTGTGCTGACTGAGCTTATAAGGAAAAGCCTCATATAATTTACACCAATAAAATCAATTGAAGGTTGCTTAAGAGCAGTCTTTGCAAACAGTTGTTATTGCAAGCAGACACTGAGTCACCATAAAGTTTATTTGTGTTTACCTTGAGCTAGCCTCTGGATTGATTTCTACAGCTCTAGTAAGCGCAACAGCTTTTCATAATAAATTGTATTTTCTAATAGTTGAAAGAATAACTTTTATAGAACTTAATATACTGGGAAATATACAGCATTTAGTTTTCTTTCTTTTATTATTACATGCCCCTCCCTTTGTTAATTTGGGTTACTGTTAGCTGAGTGTGCTTCTTAGAACCAAAACTTCTCTATAGAAGTTTTGTCCTCACTGCCATAGCAACTTTACTCTAAATTAGCTCCTCAACTGAAGCTAACTTTTAAGGCCATAATAGCACATTATCCTTGTGTCTGAAATTTCCTATTGAAGAATAGAGTACCCAGTAAATTCTAAAGGATAGTCCTTGATATTTTAATCCAATTCCCCAGGCATTTTTGCCACTTGCTATGCATTCACATGCCTACTCATGAATTTGTTAAGAAGTTTTGGAATCAATGAAATCAATGAAAAACTCCAATCTGCCTGACTCTGATTGTTTTTTATTCCTAGTAGACTTCAGTATCCTAGATGCAAACTCAGTGTAGGAGGATGCTTGAGATTTTGGCAGATGGATGGCAGAGAAGACTGCTGAAAATATTTTAAATCCTGGTAAATGGGATCTAAGCTGGATCAGGAAAACAACAGAAGTGGGATGGTATCACTTTTGGGAGGGGAAATACAAAGGAACTGGCCATCTCAAATATTTTGTAGAATATCGAGAGTGGGAATAACCAACCAAGATGATGAAAGTCAGTTATCTATACTTTGAATGTTGGTAGATATTCAATAAGTACACCTTCAATTGCTATTTATTTCCTCCCCATGCTCAGGATAAAGAGAATTTGATGAGAGATATTATCTAATGTGTTTTATTTATAAAAAATAGAAAATATATTATGCTTCAAGATGATTCTAAATGCTAAATAAAAATAGAAAGACTGAATATGACACATTAGGTAAGGAATATAATAGAAGAAAGTATGTTTTAAATGACTAAGAAATATAATTTTTACTTTAACATTCACTTTTAGAGTCTCTTTCACTGTAGTAATTATAGTGCTCATAATTTTTGCAATGTACTGATTATGCACAGTTGGATTCACAGCATATAAAATACCAAACCATTATAAAAGAAATAATATCACACTATTAACCAGTTTTTATTCCATGTATATTGAGTAATCTAAGGTGTTATATTACAGCTATTGAAATTACATTTATTATCTTTTTATGGAAAACATACTTAAAGATAGTATAAAAATCTAGCTAATATAAAGGGAATAAAAATATGTGCTACAGTAAATTTACTATGGTGCCTAATCTCCTTTTATGAAAAGTCATTTTTTGGCTTTTATTATAAAAGAAATAATAAAAGACTATGATGCAGTCAGTTGTTTTTAGATGATGGGACAAAACATTAAAAATACAAACCATCATTAATTTATGATAAATTATAATGCTTCCCATCATCCAATTAAACTGTGGTAAAATCTATATGTAGCTTTGTTAGGATTGAGATTTAGTTGTTGATATCTTTAATTTCCCTTGCCTAAACTGTGATGTGATTGTTCTCACTTAAATAAAAAAGGAGGAACAGATATTAAATGGATATGAAATGAAGTTTTACCTTGTCATTTCTGTTGTCTACAAGTGATCAGAATTGTTACCCAAGATTTAGTGGTTGACATTTGTGGCAAAGCATATCTGCTGAAACTCAGCTGAGGTGTCTGAAACAAATTGATGCCTAATGTAAATATAGAACTGATAGTAATTAACTACACATTTTAACTTTCACCTTGTATTCAAGTGTTGCTTGTGGGGCTAGGATGTTCCAGAAAAAAGATCAGCTTGCAAAAGTTCTGACCCTATAAAAGAATGTTTCCCTTGCTAAATATTACAAATATTATATATTTTTACAATGTTACATATGTCAAGAATGCAAGAGAAACATAAGTAAAGCTAGAATGCTGGGTAGGAACATATTGTGAGGGGTGAAGCTATAATATTGGGTAGGTAGGCTGAGATAAGTGGTTAGGAAATTCAGCCCAAGAAAGCCCATTGAAGGAGAGAAAAACATTGGAAAATGTCTTAAAAGGGTCCTCTGGTTGAAATATGAAGGACAAATGGGAGAGTGTGTCTGGAGGAAGGCGATAATGCAACATGAAACTGCAAATGTATGAAAGAAGTGAGGTTTTAATTACGTTTTTTCAATAAGCTTAAGAATCTCTTTGCATCGTGCAAACTAATTCTTCAGGATCTTTCTACTGCATATATATATATACTTATATATATATATTTTATATGTATTTTATCTGTATAATATATATTTTATTTTATATACATATATAAAATGCTTTTAATGATAAATGCTTTTAATAATAAAATAGTTTATAAGACCTCCAATACTGTTGGTCACTATCCATAAAGTTGAACTCTGCATAACCCCTCCATTGAGCCAGCTGCTCCATCAGAGAGGCTGGTCTAGGGAATGGACATGCAATCCAAGTGGAGTCTGAAAGTGTGTCACTGAGCATTTTTAGAATTGTGTCTGACTCAAAACCCTACTTTGCTGGCAAGGATAAAAGGATGAGCCTAGAGGTGTGGTCACTTCTCCCCAAACTGACTTTCATTTAGGATTAATTAAACTAATATACAGAGAGAAGTTGAGAAATTGAGAAGAGAAACAAAGAGTGCTTGATTGTAGCTGCTGTACTACACAACTGCAAGATATCTCTGGATATTGTTCCTGTTTTCTTTAATAATTTAGTATGGCTAATATCACATCTTTGTCTTGACTAATGCATACTTCTAGCTAAAAGTTTCTCCTTTTAAATCTGGTACATTCATTTCTCTGTCTCTCTTTACATGATGTTTATAACACCAGTTGTTATTAATATTCTTTTATCTATACCTATTGATTCAGCTTTATAAATCTTTTTTTCTTGGTCCCAGGGATCAAACTCAAGACCTTGCCCTTGTGAGGCAGGCATGGCACCGCTGAGCTAAATCCCTGGCCTAAATTTTGTAAATCTTGAATGGTCTTATTCTATGTTTAGTGGTGTATGCTGGGCACTGTTTTTGTTTTTGTTTTTGTTTTTTGAGACAGCATCTCACTATGTAGTTCAGGCTATCATTGAACTCACTATGTAGCTCAGGCTGGCCTTGAACTTGCAGCGATCCTCCTGCCTCAGCCTCTTGAGTACTGGGATCACAGGTGTGTGCCACTACACCTGGCTGCACGTTGTTAATTCAGAAGTAAGTAATATACAGTGCCTAAGTTTTAAGGTCTCATACTACATGGATAAGCAGACATGCTGGCACAAAGAAGCAATGTCATGATTAGAATTTTAGTAGAAGAAAAATTATGGGAGCAAAGGAAAGAATTCAGAGCTTATGTAACCATACTTTCAGTGGGATTTTACTAAAATGTTACAGTTCACATTTATTTATTTCTTCTGTGAATTAATGTCACATCTCATTTTGCCACTTAATCCTATTATTTTATTTTGTTATTTAATAGTTACATGGATGTATATGTCTTTTCCACAACTACATTTTTAAGTTCTTGTTGGGGGAGGGATATGATTTCCTTTTCCTTTGTACTTGCCCTAACATCTACCACATTGGGTGTTATACTTACTGGAAGATTAGATAACTCTCAGAATTATAGATTTAGAGTTATTAAAAAAAGACTTCAGAGAGTCATTTTCCCCTACAATAGGGAACAACTCAAGTGGTTTTTAAATGATTGCTTACAAATTTCTAAAGTCATTTAGTGAAACATTTAATTAATTTTTTTTAACCTCTTACTATTACATTCAGGCTGGGCAATTCTTTGTCGTGGGGACAGACTCTCCTCCACATCATCTAATGTTCATCACTGACCTCTATTCACTTGATGCCTGTAGTACCATCTATTGGGAGAGGGAACTTGTTCCCAACTTTGACCTGTGCCCTTATTCTTCAATTCCTCATCTCCTAGTTCCCTTTTACCATTAACTACTGCACAGAATATCATTCTTATATATTTGTCCTTTTATGGGTATATTTTCCAGAATTGAAATTATTCTTATATTTAATAAAGTTTAAGAATATCAGAATGCACTGCAATCAGATGTTAGAAAAAATGTTATAATGAAACAATCCAAATACTAAAAAAGTTGCGTTGAAATAAAGGAATTATAACATAGCAAGGAAAAATAGTTTACACTGGACTGGGATTCTTTTCTCTGTTAGTGCATTCTTCTCCTGAGCACATTGAACTCCTGTGGTCAAACCTCCTATGGCCTCTCAGAAGAGTATTGATATATCAAATCTTTCCTTGCTGCATAAAAACTACCACAAACATATGAACTGGAAACAGAACATATTTGTTATCACACAGTTTCCTCATGGCCAAAAGCCTGGGCAAGGCCTAACTGGTCCTTCACTCAAGTTCTCACAAAGCTACAATGAAGGGTTGGTGCTAAGGAGAAATCCAGCTCTGTATTTATTTGGGTAGTAGGCAGAATCCATTTCTCTGGTTCTGCAGGTCTGAGGGCCTAGCTTCTTACTAGGCTAGAAGTTGCCCTCTGGTCTTATAAACCACTTACATTTTCCTCCCACTCTTCTTTAAGGACACTAGGAGGGTATCTCCCCTGTCAGTTGGTCAATGCAGTTTCACAGGATTTAATGTAGCCAAGGTAACCAAGGGAGTGATACCACATTATTTTTGCCATATTCTATTCTTTTTGCTTTTTAAAGTAAATCAGAACTTCTGCTTATACTCAAAGAAAGAGATTATAAAAATGTCTGTCTCATGAAGTTGTTGATTGAAAGTAGGAATCTAGTAATCCAATTAAAATTGACTAATCTGTTATGTTTCATGCAATATTCTTTAAAAAATATACAATTGGAACTATTCCTCTTCCACTGCTTATAACATTCTAATGGATTCCCAACATGCTTGGAATAAAAACTAAACTCACCAAATTCTGAGTTGATCCCTGTTAATTATCTCCTAAAATTTCCCCCTTTCCTTTATATTCCAGCCACACTTTAAATTGGTCTTTGGTGTAGGCATCTGAAGTACTTATTCCTTCTCCTTAGTTATCTTCACCGGATCAACCTTACTTTGAATAAATGTCATCTTCCTGAAAAGTCAACTGCTTGATCTAGGATTTTGCCAGTTATGACTTAGTGTATCATAAGTTGGTTTCTATCTTCTTTTTAGACTTGGCCATTGGTGATATTTTCTTCCAGTTAGCTGACTCCCCTTCAATCATAGAAAACAAGTTTCCTGAGAACGAAGTCTGATGTGTCTGACTCATGTGCAGTATTCAGAGACATTTGTCTGATTGAAGATGCTAAGCACACACTTAAGAAAATTATGGCCCTGCATAAATCTCCAGTGGAAACTTCTACTACCACTAAAGAAATCACATTCACCTCTTTAAAATGTTCACTTTATTTTTTTCTTTTTGTTTTTTCTTTCTTCTTTTTTTCTCTTTTCCCAAAATGCTCACTGTAAATTAGCTGTTTTTAGTTTGACTCCCTATATAATTTAATGAGAAGTATTGTGACTTGTAATGCTTCAAAAACCTCTACAAAACCTCATGCTGTACATAATGTCTGGTGCCAAATAAATGTTGATCGTTTTGTGATAACATGGTGACTTTTCATCAGTATGCAATCATGGATAACTACTTGTACTTACTGATCAACAAGATTTTTGACTGTAACTTAAATATTAATAATTATAGTGTGGACAATATGATTAGGTATTTTAAATGATTAGGTATTCTAAAAAGAAATAGTGAAGAAACATATGGTAATTGCAATATCTTTATCTTCTTAGAGAAACCTATGTATTATAATGCCATGTTTAAGATTTATATTGTCAATATTTGGCTTAATAACAATCATCTCAGTGGTTTTAGTGATTTGAAGAATATTTAACCAATTTTGAATACTACCATTTTTTAATGATAGAACCATTAAAATCTTGGTTAAATAAATATATTTTGAGGCCAATTCTAGCTTGTGCAAGGCTGCCAAGTGATGATTTTGACAACAAGGTTGGTTTTTGTTTAGAGTACAGCCTGTACTCCTGCCAGTGTGGACTACAGAAATAGTGATCAAGATGAATAATGGTTGCAAAGGGTTTGTATTTTTTTGAAACATGAGACCTATTCAACATTGAAAAATATATATGCTTTAAAATTTGTCTTAAAATTAAGTTATCTTCAGTCAATCCTGCAAGGTTAAGAATAAAATCAAACTACATCCTTGTGAAGGGAACAATCCAAGGGGAAGAGATGACAATCCTAAATATATATGCACCAAATACGAATGCTCCCAACTATACAAAACAAATATTAATAGACATGAAAAACCAAATAAACACTAACACATTTGTAGTGGGGGAGCTCAATACCCCACTATCACAAACAGACAGATCATCTAGACAAAAAGTTAACAAGGAAATTCTAGAACTGAACCAAGCTATTGAACAAATGCACTTAATAAATGTTTACAGAGTGTTCCACCCCGCAAAATCAGAATACACATTCTTTTTGGCTGCACATAGGTCATTCTCCAGAACAGACCACCTGCTAGCTCATAGGACATGTCTAAGTAAATGTAACAGAACTGAAGTTACCCCCTGTATATTATCAGACCATAGTGCAATAAAATTGGAGATCAATAACCTAAGAAACCGCAAAACCCCAGCAAACACATGGAAACTGAATAACACCCTCTTGAACAACCAATGGGTCACAGAAGTATTTAAAGAAGAAATTAAACAGTTTCTACAAGTAAATGAAAATGCCAGTACAACATACAGGAATCTATGGGACACAGTGAAAGCAGTTCTACACGGGAAATTCATAGCAGTGAATGCCCATATTAGGAAAACAGAGAAAACTCAGATAAATAACCTATTGCAGAACCTCAAGCTCCTAGAAAAAGAAGAGCATAACGAATCCAAAGCTTGTACAAGAGAGGAAATTATAAAGATCAGGGCAGAAATCAATCCAATGGAGACTAAGAGAACAATACAAAAAAATCAATGAATCAAAGAGTGGGTTTTTTGAAAGAATAAATAAAATAGATAAACCTTTAGCCAACCTTATCAAAAAAAGGAAAGAAAAGGCACAAATACATGCAATTAAGAATGCAAAAGGTGAAGTCACAACAGATCCAACAGAAATCCAGAGGAGAATCAATACCTACTTCGAGAACCTCTACTCCAATAAAATGGAAAACACAGAAGAAATGGGCAGATCCCTAGGTACATATGAATTGCCAAAGTTAAAGAAGAAGATATAGAAATTCTAAACACCCCAATTACAATGAGTGAAATTGAAAATGTAATAAAATATTTACCAACAAAGAAAAGCCCAGGTCCTGATGGCTTCACTGCTGAATTTTGCAAGACATTTAAAGAAGAACTAATGCCATTACTCTTTAAACTCATCAAGGAAATTGAAAGGGAAGCAAGGCTTCCAAATTCATTCTTGGAAGCAAATATGACTTTGATTCCAAAACCAGGGAAAGACCCAACCCAAAAAGAGAACTACAGGCCAATCTCCCTAATGAACATAGATGCAAAAATTCTCAACAAGATACTGGCAAACAGAATACAAAGGGTCATCAAGAAGATCATACACCCTGACCAAATCGGATTTATCCCAGGGATGCAAGGATGGTTCAACATCAGTAAATCAATAAACGTAATATACCATATTAACAGAGTCAAGGACAAAAACCATATGATCATCTCAATAGATGCGGAAAAAGCATTTGACAAAATCCAGCACCCATTCATGATAAAAAGTCTACAGAAAATTAGAATAGAAGGTCTTTATCTTAACCTGATTAAGGCTATCTATGAAAAACCAACAGCCAACATCATACTAAATGGTCAAAAACTGAAAACTTTCATGCTAAAATCAGGAACAAGACAAGGATGCCCACTATCACCACTCCTGTTCAATATAGTTCTGGAAACATTAGCCACAGCAATTAGAGAAGAGAAATAAATAAAAGGAATAAAGATAGGAAAAGAAACTGTCATTATTTGCTGACGATGTGATACTTTGCATAGAAGATCCAAAAAACTCCACCAGAAGACTTCTAGACTTAATTGACAGATTCAGTAGAGTAGCTGGATACAAGGTCAACACTCAAAAGAAGTAACAATAGCCTTCTTGTACACAAATAACAGACTCACTGAGAGAGAAATTAGGGAAACAATTCCTTTTACAATAGCATCCAAAAAAATGAAATAGCTAGGTATCAATCTAACAAAGGAAACAAAAGACCTCTACACTGAAAACTAAGGCACTCTGAAAAAAGAGATTGAAGACGATACCAGAAAATGGAAAGACATCCCTTGCTCCTCAGTAGGAAGAACCAATATAGTCAAACATATTTTCTTATCAGGAGGCAAGATTGAAACTTGAATTTATCAAAGCACACTTAAATATGTGAGGATTCATAGAGTTACTTATCGCATATTTTGTAACACAACAGCTTGAAAAGAAGAATGACAACATTTATATATAATTCAGATGAACTTGGAAAAATGCTGATAAGGAATCTCTAGTACATGTTTATTCCAGGAAACTGAACCCTTAACTGAAGGAGCAAAGCTAAAGGAAGATGATTAATCTTCAAGACTGATGGTGTTTGACTAACAGCCATCCTCTCTGAGATATATAAATGAATTTTCAGCAATCAAAATCATCTACTTTAAAAGTAGAACCAAAGAATATGTGTGCATTTATTACATTTCCTTAGCAGCACTGTTATTTTTTAACAAAGAACCTCAAAATTATTAGTTGTGGTTAGATTTCTAGAATTACTGATCAAAATCTGTCCTGGGGAAGATTACCTAAATAACTTTTAATCATACATAGTGACAAAGAGTTTTAATTAGTTTTAGCAAAAGGAACTGCATAAGAATAAAAAAGGATAACTTCTTTTCTTATACAGCACACATTTTTTTTGAAGCTACCGTATTAACTATCTTTTCATGAATTATACCAAGCTTACAGCATTACTTTGAGGAACACAGTACTTGTACGAGGTTTCAAGGAATTCTTTCTATACTATGAAGAATGAGAGAGAAGAAAGTTGTTTTCTTCACTATTCATTATAGTACACAGGGCCAAACATTGTGATTTATTTTAGTTTTACATTAATAAATAAAACAATGATTTCTTGTACTTGGTTGTTTTCTATCTATAGAATAAGTATTTTTTTTAAATTTACTTTTCAGAATAACTTGTGCTAAGTCTCTGAATGAAGTGTTCAGGATATAATGAGCAAGAAATTTCCATAGTTTATTTTGTTAGGCCCTGTTTGAGGAAGTGTTCTTTAAGATTTGAAAGGTGAGATAAAGAAATCACAGAGTAAAAAAGTAAATGAATGTAGCGTTACATAAGCTGAGAAAGGAAGAGAAAGAAGTTGCCTATGGCATCACTTTGTGCAGATAAGTTAGTTAAGAACCATGACACATAATCATTTGATCCAGCAACAGAAAATTTGTGAATTGTTTTAGTAAGAGCAGCTACAGTTGAGTAGTAGAGAAGAGAATTCAAATTCCTCAGATGAGGAGTGAATGAGAATAGGAAAGGGTAGTAAAAGAGAAACCATGAATTTGGTCAATCTCTAAAATAATTTATTTAGCCAATTTTATATTATTGTACTATTTACTTAACAGAAAGAGTATTAAATAAAAACACAGTAAATTACTACAATTGTAAATTATGACAAGGGAGTATTACACAGTGATTAAAAGTGATGTGAAATAATATTTAATGATGTACATCAATGCTCAGTGACTTATGAACTTAAAAGCACAGTAGGAAATTGAATATTCAAATATCTTTAAAAATGTATATGTGACTATAATACATTTGCCTATGATGTATAAAAATAGAAAAATATGTCAATTATACATAACATATTTACTATATGTGTACATATGTACGTATATATAACTGGACTAGAATACACTGAAATATAAATAAGAGCTCAGTGTGAAAGTTTTATTGACATTAATGTTTTGTAATGAATATATACTATTTTCATAATCACAATTTAAAAATTAAATATTGTAAATAGACATCATAAAGTATATGAAATCAGATATGATTCAAATCTATGCTCTGATATTCACTAATTTTGTTTTTTAGAATTAGACTTTCATCCTCTGTGAAATAGGAATCATAATAGCATCTTTGTGTAGTTTGGAGGAAAATCATATTGGTATTGTATTCAAACTCATAATACTTTAAAAATTAGTCTTGAATAACTTGCCATAGATTTAAAAATATAAATATACCCCCAGTTTTACATTATATATTATATATATGTACATATATGATACATAATATATGTACATATATATATGGAAACAATACTGCAAAAATTAGGGATAGCAAAATTTTTAGGTAAAGCTAGTAAAATTACTGGATAATCTAATAACATAAAATTATTATTTATAAATAAGCTATAATGTACACATCAGTGAGTCAGTATTATATCCACATTTTTAGAATAAAAGAGTAATTTTTATTAGGAGAAAAGCTTTATTACTCAGAAATCATTAATAGATATTCTTGTGTAAGCTACAGTAATCAAATATGGTCCATTTACAGGTTAAATCTACTCATAACTGTGCTTCTGGAATTTTAGGGTAGAAAAACTCTTAAAAGCTGACAGAGTAAAATACAGAGGTCCATTATAAATTGGCACCACATAAATAAAAAGTAGAGATTTTCCTATATGGCTTTATGAAAAGCAAAGCCAGGTTATTCAGGTTAGGTGAGGAAAAAAAAACCTGATTTCTTTTCTTCTCATGATAAAATTTTTGTAGGTTTTGTAGTAAAATTTATTTCTTCTTTAAAGGTAATTCTAAATGGAAATAAAGTTTTCTATACCTAAGGCTAAAATAAAATTGTGACTCAAATGGAAATGGAATTTCTCTCATGAACCCTCTAACATAAACCCAGGTTCATATATTTCAGCTTCTTACTTAGTTGTTTTATAAAATGGTAATCCAAGTTGAATGAGTAGATGTCTATTTATATTGAAAACTCTGTGTAACACATATGTACACTAATCATTATTTTGAGTTTTTATTAAATCTTTGCTTTCAATATAATGTGTTTAATTACAAATTTATATTTAATTTTAAACTGAATTCACCTTGTAATGGTGAGTAAAATATATACAACAAAATTTTAACCACTTTTCAAGCACCTAATTCAGAGGCATTAAATATCTCAAACTACTGTGTAATCACTACCACTCACTACTTCCAGAAATTTCTCATCATCTAAACACAACTTTGTAGTCATTTTCTCCAAACATCTGTTATTTTTCATAAAATAACAGTTTTAGTAAACTAAAAATTTGCATACTATATAATCTACAAACTTAAAGTGTATGATTCAGTAGATTTTAGCATATTGACAGAGTTGTACAACCTACCACAATGAAATTTAGATCATTTTTGTTATCCCAAACAAAATACTCTACCTACTATCATCTCCCAATCCGTTGCCCCTAAATCTAGGCCGCCACTGAGCTACTCTATATCTTCATAGATTTTCCTGTTCTGGAAATTTTTAAAAATTCAAAATAGACCATGTTCATAGCAAAAACAAAGCCCTTAACATATCCAAAGGAATAGCAATCTTGCAATATGCATTCTGACAACATATTGAAGTGAAATAAGAAACGGACAGCAGAAACATACTTAGAATACAATAACTTTTTTTTGCTCTCCTCTTTTCTATTAACTGTCTTTTATTTCATACTTTAATTATATATTAACTTTTTAATATGAGGGAAAGCATGTGATATTCAAGCTTGTGTATCTGATTTATTTCACTTGACATTATAGTCTCAAGATGCAACCATTTTCTTACAAATACCTGAAGTTTATCTTCCTTTAGGCAGAGTAGTACTCCATTGTGTATAAATATCACATTTTCTTTATCCGTTTATCTGTTAATGGGCATTAAGGCTGTTTCCAAGATTCAGCTGTTATGAGTTTGTGCTGCTGAAATATTCATATGTATACTTCACTATGGTGTAATATTTTTTGGGAAGATGCTTAAAAGGGGAATAGCTGAGTCAAATGGAATTTCTATTTTTAATTTTTATGGAATCTCTGTACTGATTTCCATAGTCATTGTACCAGTTTACACTCCCACCTTTCTCCCCACAGCCTTGCCAGCATTTGTTATTGGTTGATTTCTTGATATCATCCAGTCATTCTTTCAGGGTGAGATGGAATCTTAATGTTTTAATTTCCATTTATTTTCTTTCTTTTTTTTGGAGGGGATACCGGGTATCGAACTCAGGACCTTGCACTTGTGAGGCAGGTGGCAGCACCACTGAGCTAAATCCCCAGCCCTTAATTCCCATTTCTTGAATGGCCAGCAATATTAAACATTTTTTCACATATTTATTACTCAATTGTATTTCTTGATCTGAGAAATATATTCATTACAGATGCCAATTGTTTAATTTGGTCTTTAAATTTTTGGGCGTCTAATTTTTTAGATGTTCCTTATATGTTCTAGAAGTTAGTCCTTTGTCTGAGGAGTACCTACAATTTTTTTCCCATTCTGTAGGTTGTCTTCTTCACTTTGTTGGTGATTTTCTTTGTGTTGAAAAAATTTTTAATTTAATGTGATCCCATTTGTTGATTCTTAGTATTTCTTGTGCAACAGAGGTTTTATTTACACTTTGCCAATATCTGTGTCTTTGAGAGTTTTATCTATTTTGTTTTCCAGAAGATTGAGTGTTTTTGTTCTAATGTTTAGATCTTTGATGCATTTTAATTTTAGTGTATGGTGAAACATATGGGTATTAGATCAAACTTTGGGATATGAATAGCCAGTTCTCCCAGCACCATCTGTTAAAGAGGTTATCTTTCTTCTAGGAAGGGGATTTGGCTCCTTTGTCAAAGATAGCATAACTGAGTGTACCTGGAGTTGTTTCTGTAACTTCTATTCTGTTCCAGTGATCCACAAGTCTGTTTTTTCTCTAATATCACACTGACACTGTCTCTATGGTACCTCTATGGTTTGGTATATAAATTGAGGTCCATGATTGTGGTGCCCCCTGCTATGCCCTTGTTCTCCAGAATTATTCTTGTTATTCTAGGTCTCCTCTGGTTCCATATGAATTTTAGGATTGCGTTCTCCAGTTCTGTAAGAAATATTATTGGTATTTTGATTGGGATTGGATTAAATCTATATAACAGTTCGGGAAGTATGCCCATTTTAACTATATTGGTTCTGCCTACCCAGGAATCGGGGATATGTTTTTATTTTCTGATAACCTCTTTGATCTCCTTTTACAGAGTACTATAGTTTTCATTGTAGAGGTCTTTCATTTTCTTGACTAGATTAATTTCTAAGTCTTTCATTTTTTGATGCTATTGTGAAAGGTATTGTTTCCCAAATTTCCCTCTCAGTGGTGTACAGGAAATGCTATTGATTTTTGAGTGTTGACTTTATATCCTGATAAACTACTAATTTTTTAGGGTCTTCCATGTAGATCATGTCATCTTCAAATAATGATAATTTAACGTCTTCTTTCCCTATCTATATCCTTTTTATTTTTCTCTCTTATCTAATTGCCCTAGCTAGTATTTTGAGAACTGTGTTGAACAAAAGTGGTAATAGTGACCATCCTTGATTTGTTCCTGATTTTAGAGAGAAAGCTGTCAGTTTCTTTCCCTCACGTATTATGTTGGCCATTGGTTTTTTCATAGATGGCTTTTATCAAATTAAGATAAAGACCTTCTATTTCTATTTTATTGAAGGTTTTTTTAATCATGAATGAATGCTGGATTTGTCAATTGATTTTTCTGTGTCTATTGAGATGATCATATGGTTTTTATCCTTGCTTCTATTGATGTGATGAATTACATTTATTTGCATACATTAAACCTTCCTTGCATCCCTGGTATGAATCCTACTTGGTCATGGTATATGATCGTTTTGATGATTTGCTGCATTCTGTTTGCCAGTATCTTACTGAGGTTTTTTTTCTGGGTTCCTGTCACATGGGGGATTGTTTTCAGTCCTTTGACTTTCTGTCTGTGAATTTCCTTTTGAATTGACTATTTTCCTGTATGCTGCAAATTGTTGGGTCTTGTTTCTTGATCCATTCTGTCAGTCTGTTTCCTTTGATTAGTGAGTAGAGACAATTTATATTGATGATTATAACTGAGATATATTGGCTTAACCTTGTTATATTATTTTCTTCCACTTGGTTCCCTGTCCTTCCCTTCTGTTTTATTGCTTGACCTGCCTGATGACTTCTTTCTATTGGTGATCTTGAATTTGTGCTTTTCATTATCTCTTGGTAAAATATCCTTCAGGGCATTTTGTAGAGCTAGTTTAGTGGTCATGAATTTTTTCAGTTCTTTGTCATGGAAGTGTCTTACTTTCCATTGAACTTGAAAGATAGTTTGTGAGGGTACATCTTGGTTGTAGGCTATTTTCTTTTAGAACCTGAAATACTTCTCTCCAAGCTCTCCTTGACTTAAGGGTTTGTGTTGAGAAATCTGCTGTGATTCTGATGGGCTTTCTTTAATATGTGATTTGTTTCTTTTCTCTAACATTTTTTAATATTCTGTTCTTGTGTTGAATTACTGAAATCTTGACTATTATTTGCCTAGGTATATATTTTGATCATGGCTTATTGGAGTTCTATATTCCTCACTTATCAGTATTTCAAATTCTTTTCCCTGTTTGGAATTTTTGGCCACTACTTCTGTGGGTTTTTTTTTTTTTTTTTTTTTTTTTTTTTTTTTTTTTGGTACTGGGGATGGAACTCGGGACCTTGGACTTGTGAGGCAGGCAGTGGTACCACTGATCTAAATCCCTGGCCCAGCCACTTTTTTTTTTTAATGTCATTTATGCTATCTCCTGCCTTTTCATGGACTCCAATCAATTCTATATTATTCTTTGGATCTTTTAGCAGCTATTGGATTGGTTTCATGTGATTCCTTGGTATTTTTAGGAAATATTTCTTTCAGCTGGGTGTGGTGGCACATGCCTGTAATCCCAGCACCCTGGAGCCTGATGCAGGAGGATCACCATGAGTTTGAGGCCGGCCTGAGCTACATAGTGAAATCAGGGCCAGCCTGAACTACAAAGGGAAACCCTGCCTCAAAAAAAACAAAAACAAATGAAAACTCCAAAAACATCAAAAAAAGAAATCTTTCTTTTCATGATCACTAACCACAATCCTGTCTTCTATATCTGATATTCTATCTTCACATTGGCTCATTCTGCTTCTTGGATATCTGCTTGAATCTGTTTCATGGATTCCATTTCCTTCCTATGCTGGTCATTCATGGTTTCTTTCATTTTCCTAATCTGTATATTTTTTTAATCTATATCTGCTCTAGATTCACTAATTATGTCTTTCATTATGGTCACCATCTCTGCAGTTATTTGAGAAATTATTTCTGATTGGATTTTTTTCTAGAATCTCACTCATCTGCTTTGTTACTTCTGCTGTTACCACTTAAGAGAGTCCAGGTGGGTGGCTTTCAAATTGTTACACATCATTGCCTCCTGGATCTGCCTCTGGTGAGGTTGCATCTTGTTTAAATGTCTTCTCAGTTTCTTTTTTAACTTTTATCTAAGTTTAATTCCTGGGTTGATGCTTGTAGATTGCTTATGGTGAGTAGCTTTATTGCTAGTATTTAGAACCCTTAGGAAATCATTACCTCTCAGAGGTGTCTTCCAGGTATAGCTGGCTTTTGGGTTTTGAGTCTGTTGCAAGGTCCTACCTCTTCAGCTTATTGGAGATGAGTAGTTGCCCCCTTCTTGGCCTACCCCTGGTTCTTTGGCACTGGCCTACAGTATTTTTTAATGATCCTTAGGCAATCTCAGTATTGGTATACCAGGAAGAACAACTGATTAGTACAATTACATCGCCTTGGCTAAAGTAGTATGATCAGCAGTAACAATAGCATCAAACACAGCCTTGAAAATGACAAACTGTGGTAACTATTAATTTGCCACCTTTAATCATATCAACTAGATTTGTGGTTATATAACAAAATCTAAAACAAATCTGAAAAATGGCTGCTGTAAGTAAGCCCTCAATATACCAATTTTACCCTCAGGAAGAAAATTTTAAAGGAGCTGGAGGGGGAAATAGAGAAATAGAAGAAGAGGAAGAAATTAGAGGCAAGGCTAGAAAACAAAGGCAGATCACACAAACTTTGGGAAACTGGTGAAGACAGGAGGGAAAGAGAGAAAGAAGAAATAAAAGCAAGAAGAGAACAAAACAACAACAAAAGGACTAGAAACAGTACTCACACTCATATGAAAGTAAGGACAAACAAACAAGAAAAAATAAAACAAAAACAGAAAGAAGGAAAGTGAGAAATTAGAAAAAAGGTGTAGATTTATTTTGATCATGGCTTATTGGAGTTCTATATTCCTCACTTATCTGTATGTCAAATTCTTTTTCTCTGTTTGGGAGTTTTCTGCTACTACTTCTGTGAGGTAATACTTTCTGTGAAGAAAATAAGGAAACAAAATGTCCACTTCAAGGTGTGTCTCTGCTAGCACTGGTAGACAATATGGGCAGTGTACAGATCTGTATTGATTAGTCCCAGGAACCCAGCCATAGCTGTATGGCAGTGTAATGGATAATCCCAGCAAGTCTGCACCTTTAGTTCCACTGAAGTTCAGGCTGGTTTCTGGATGTGAGGGTGGAACTGGGCCTGTGAATCCTGTAATAGTCCAAATCTCTGCCCCTTACTCCACTAGCTCAAACTTGGCTCCCTGACGTCTTGCTGATTTGAACTCCAACACTGACACTGGAAGCCACTATATGGAGTTAGCCCACAGCTGTTCTGAGTTTTGAGCTCAGTTGGTCTCTCTCCTGAAGAGTGTTCAAACCCCAACAACTCACCAATCACAGCACTTGCTGCATCCATTGTTGCATTTCACTGATGCATTTTTTGTGCAGGTCTCTGGGGTCGCCAGTAGTCACTGTTCATCTGCAGGTTTGAGCCACCCTTCCCACACACCAGGTTTGGGCTCAGGGAGGGAGTGCTGCCTAGTACCTCCTTTTTCTTTATTAGAGATTCTCTCTTCACTCTCCCCATGGGTTTCAATTCTCACTTCAGATCCTTTCTGGGTCCCACTTCCCTCCTTCTTCTCTTCCTCATGATGCTTTTTTTCCAGTACCTGGACACCATACCTCAGAGAGGGCCTCTCTCTGTGGCTCACCACTCTGCCATCTTCCTGGAAGTTGCCTTATTTTTAGTTTTGACATTGCTTATTGTCCCTCTTCCATTTCTGTGATTCCTCTTTTCCTTTCTATTATTTTTGTTTCTCATTCAGTCTAACAATTTACAACTTCAGTTTCACTAAAAAGTCATATAAGAAAGGTCTAAGTAAAAACAAAAAAATACAAAATGGCAATGATCAAATGAAATCTGATTTATCACTTTTTATATTCAACATATTCAAGTTGAATTGTCACTTAGAAAGGATGCTTCTTTTATCATATGGACTGTCTTTTGTCTATCCTCTTTTTTGGCAAGTAATCTATGACCTTCTAAAGGAAAGAGAAAGAATATTTTAAATATACAAGTAAAGACTACCTTTATCAGTAAATGTACCAAGAGATCAAAAGGGGAAATTTTTGTGTCTTCAATGATTCTTTGCTTAAATGAGGTGGCTGTTCACTTCTAGTAAGTCATAGAACTTTTAGTCTCAGCAAGAAATAATGCTTTAGTGGGCCTGAGATTTAGCTCAGTGGCACCTCACCTGCCTTACAAGTCCAAGGTCCTGATTTCAATCTCCAGTACCGCCAAAAAAAAAAGAAAAGAAAGAAAGAAACTGCTTTAGTTTCCCACTGAGTTCATGACTTAATCAGGACTTAATCATGTCCTAGAAAAAGCAAGTTTAATCGCAATATGTGCTGAACTGGTAGCATCTCAATGTGATTGAAAAAGAGGAAGCAGAGATCAGCTTGATAGGGATATGAAAATGAATACAGCTGCAAAGCTGGATCTTGCAGTGAATACATATCAGCATATCATCTGAAATATTTAGAGGAAAATGTCATGGATCAGGTAATTGAAGCCAAATGTTACAGCCCCATGTTTTCTTTGGGTTTAGTAACTTTGAAGTCTAAATGGTACAATGTAAAATATGATGGCATTCTGATCCAAGTGAACTGCCCAACAGCAAAGAATTCTACCCAGTGTTTGGGATTGAGATGTTGATATACAGTTACTACTATTCACTACTTCAATGGTAATAGCAAGAGTTAAGGTAAGACAGAATATTAGGACAAAGCAGAGAAGGTGTGATTCAGAGAAGTGTTCCTTCTCTATTTGAAAAACTGGTACTAAAATCTGAGATGAAATTGGAATCACATGTTTGTATGCATTGACACATTTCTGCAGAGATATATGTGTAGATTATGACTCTATGGACACTGACACAATACACCATGCTTATGGGTACATGACCTGTTATTGTTATAATCTCCATAAGATTGTAGATGGAGGGAAAACTAGAGATAAGTCCACTCAGCATCTCCTGCACACTATTCATTCCCACTCTTCCATGCCTTAGGAATATTTGGAAGATTATAAGGAAGATTAATTTTAGGACAAGATCAGCTGAAATATAGCAGCAACAGTTTTCTAACTCTTCAACTATCTTGGTTTAATTGTGCCAGTTCATTGGTGCCATTTGTATTTCCTAGCAACAGAGATTTCTTTCTATTGAAAGAGCATTTCTATAGTTTTCTATACTTGACACTTGTTTTGTAGACTCTTCTCTCTGACTTATCTCAAATACAAAAAATACTAATGTCCTCATCACAGAAGCTCTAGGATTTCTTGGCCTGACATTTTTGGAAGCTGTAAAGATCACATTAAAGGTGTTCTTTCTACCTTGAGATGATGAAAGTATGATATCTAAATAATATTATAAGTTTACAGCCTTGAAAATTGCTCCCTCAGTGGTAAGGAAAGCACTTTAAAAAATAAAAATGTGTGCAGATTATGCTCAATGGTGAATATGATTCATATGCTTTATTTTATTAAAATGAATTGGATCAGACATTTAATGGAAAATATTTCTGGTTTTAGAAATTTGCTCCATTTACTTTGTTTTGTTAGAAATTATTTGTCATGCATATAAATGCTTTTCAGTTTTTTGTCAAAATTATTTGAAATGCTCTTTAAAAAGTATATGCTCCCAGGCATGGTGGTGCATTCCTATAATCCAAAAACTTTGGGAGATTAAAGCAGGGGGATAGCAAATTCAAGTGCTGCCTGGGAAACTTAATGTTACCCTGTCACAAGATAAAAAAAGAAAGAATTTAAAAGGTCTGCAGCTGTAGCTCAGTACTAAGGCCTAGATTCAATTCCCAGTACTTAAAAAAAAAAAAAAAAAAGAAAGAAAAGGTGCGTGCGTCCTTCCCACCTTAGAATTGATTCTGAATCAATAGGTCACTCTGATCTGATTACAAAGATTATGAATCAGCTAGTTTTCAAGCTTGGACTCTTAAGCTAAGCTATCTGGATTGCCTGTCCCTCAGACACTTCCTCACCCCTGGATCTTCTGTAGTCTATTATTGAAGCAATTTAGCTGAATGAATTCAAACATGTGTGGATTGCCTTCTGAATGCTGGGGACCAGTGACCCAAATGAATAAAACATGACTCTGTTTTCAAGAGGTGTATCATACATGAGAGATGGAGCTCAATAACACATCATACTATGACAATATTTTATTAGACAAATCCAAAGTGCTATAGGAATATAAAAAAAAATGACACCTGCTTTGGGAGAGAAGAGGAAGGTATACTACTTTATAAAAATTATGACATGTGAGCTGGGTTGAAATAAGTTTCCAGAGAAGGAGAATAATATCCTCAAGAGAGAAAAATAAATAACCCTATATATTCAGAAAGAATGAGAAGTTGTGGTGGCTGGAGCTTACCATGTGTTAGCAGAAATCTAGGGAGTTAAAAAGGGTCCTATGCATTACAGTAAGAAGACTCTTTTAGTCTGTAGATAATAAGAAAGATTGTAATATTTTATTGAACATAATAACATGAACAGATGGATGACTGTAGCTACTTAGTTCTGAAAAGAAAAATAATGCCCTTAGATCTCTATGGCACCAAAACAGCAAAGTAACATTACTTCTTTTGAATTCATGTGCAGTATAAAATAATCATCTTTGAGTATTAAAACTAAGCTGATTTTAATAATTTCCATGTCTCTCCACCAAGACGCGCAAAGATTGCTGTTATCTGCTATTTGGGCAATATCACAAAAGACACAAACTCTATTTTTAATGCAAAATTGAAAAAAATATTGTTTGTGAACACCTGAAATGAAACATTGTCTTTTTTAATTTCTGCATTTTCCTGATAGAACGACGTGCTTATGTAGGGAATTTTAAACTGTAATTCAGCTATGACAGCCACATGTACTACAAAATTTCCCATGCACACCTCACCAAAGTGGCCTCTTCTTATGCCTGTCCTTCATTAGCTCTGAGTATTCTTTTTCAATCTTTAGGGATAGAGGAGAAAGAAAAAAAAATCTACGGACAGGCCAAGGAGATTCACTGGCTATATATAGAATAACCTTGTGCTGGAGAAAATCAGCTGCATGGAGAGAAAGGAGCTAAAACTTTTAGTGTATGTTTAATAGAAATAGTAGTAATATGAAATATAAGACAAAAGTCTTAAATTAAAGAAATACCTCATAATTCTAAAAGAAAAGTGTCGGGAATAAATGCAAAATTAATGATATGCTAAAGTAAAATTATTCTTTAGTGTCATCTATTCCTTTCTTTCATTGTTCTGTTGAGATCTATTATTTTAAGACTATTTTCTTAGGCAAGTTTCATGCCTCCCAAGACCTGCCAAAATAGTAAAATATTACCAAATTAGCATTGCTTGCTCATCATGAATGTAAGTTGTACATCTCTGTGGAATTTTCTGTTAGTATAAAATGGGTAAATATCATAGTGGCTTACAAAAATTATATTAAATAATATTTAAAAATATATATATATTTAAAATTCTATTCTTGTGGATCCATGAATCCTCCCTGCTTTAAAAAGTGGAAATACGAGAGATACTTTGTTCTCATGTTGTTTGGAAGCAATTTCATGCAGTTGTAGGGATTTTTTTTTTGACAACACTTTGATTATATAACCCTGTCCAGAAAAGTCCCCATCCCCCATCTGTTCTTTGTAATATTTTCTTTCCATTTTATTCCAGAAGATGCCAAGACGGCCTCCTGGTGGGTTACCTTGGTAACCCCTTGTGTCATGTTTTAGAACATCCCATGGCTGCAGCTTTATTTCTATTTGCATGCACTTCAGTCAGCTAACTGTGGATTATGAAGGCCTATTGTATAATCAACCTTTATTTCTTGCAAAATAAAAAACCAAATATTTAAAATTACTGTTTAATGCCACTCACATTTGGTACTGCAGATAGGAAGACTTTGTCCACTTATTTATTTTATAAACTTATTCTGAAATGCCATATGATTTAATACACAAAATAGAATACAGATAATATAACTGTGTGACTTGATCTCATCTTTGAAAAACATGTCATTTTATAATCTGTCAATGATGGTCATGTGAGGCTTTTTTTCATAAAATTTTTTTTGGGGGGGGCACCGGGGATCAAACTTGGGTCCTTGTGCTTGTGCAGCAGGCTGTGAAACCACTGAGCTAAATCCCTGGCCCTTCAATAAAACTTTTGACATGTCAATTTATGTAACATGGTAGGAATTAAAGATTATTTGATTAATCAAATGCAAATTTTGAACACCATCCAATCAAATATTAAAAATGTTTTTATATTTCACATTTTAAAAGTCATATACTTATAGTTACATTTTTAAAAATTAGTCATCTAATTCCTTTTGCATATGATCAAGATACTTTAATACGCATACTTGTGGAAAATAATTTACATTGTATTCATCTTCAAAGACAGAGTTTTGCGGTGTTATGAAAGGCAAGAAATATAGAAAGCTTGAAATTTGAGCAAAATTTTATACAAAGTTAGCAATAAAGCTGAAATGAAAAGTAATCTCCTCCAAGATACCAATATATCTTAGATATCAGAGTGAGAGTAAAGTATTGCTTTTTTCAAGAAGAAAAGTATCATGATGCATGTTTCAGTCTGTGAAATATTTTCTCTCTCTCTCTGTAAAGTTTGGCATACTATGATCATTTACAACATTCTGAGGAGAATACTCTACCATAGATTAGTGACTTTCCTCTGTTTGACCCAGATCCACTATTGCCTTGAAATTAATAACCTCTTTCTAAGAAAGAGTCTCTGAAGAGTTTTTACTGAATAATTTTGAATACCACTGTAAATTGAGCTCTCTTTCCCTCTTCTGTTCCTTAGGGGCACTGGGAGAGCCCTTCAATATGTGCAGGATAATTCAATGGCTCTTTTATAGTGTTTTTTTCTAGGCTCAATTATCCTTACTGTGGTATACCATTGCTTAGGATTTGAGAAAAATGATCATCAATTTTCTATTTACAAAATCCTCCCCCATCCTAAGAGTACAGAATTCTATGGTACAGCGAATCCAATAAGGATTCCTGTGTCTGAATATCATCCTTTGATGAATCTTCATAAAGCAAAGAGCTACCTTTAGAAGTGAGTTTGTAATGGACAGTTTAATATGAAATAAGGGCCTCTATTATGAGATGATGTTTTTTAAACTCCAAAGAGTAGTGAAACTAGTTTGATATCTTACTTTCTGGAGTAAAAAGCTTTTGAAGTGAATAATTAAAATTTGGAAGGACTGGTACCTAGACTAACCTAATTTTGATAGCCTCATTCAAATGCTTAATGGTAGATGAAGTATTAAAACACAAATTTATCTAATACAAGTCTTGATCTTAAAACACAGCTAAAGTCTTCTCCAAACTTGAGCTTTTCATAATATCTGTAATTGCATCTCATACTTGGTTTAGTTTAGTAGTTTCCCATGCTTGCATGCCAAAGACTCTCTTTGCTCCTATTATTATTACAGTACTGTTAACTATCTCTAAATATCTGGTATAATAGATTGTCTCTGGTTTTGAAGAGCCATAATTGAGAGTATTTAGCACATTTAATCAAACATGAGTTTTCATTTAAAATATTTGAGATGGATGGATTACTTAAAAACATCTTTCCCAGGTTATGTCACCTTGTGAGCCAATATTGTTCTATGCAAATGTCCTCTCATTTTGATTTTTTCACAACTTAATTGTGCCATAAGTTGCTTACTATAAATTGTACATATTAAAAGTGTATGATTTGATAAGATTTGACATATGAATACATCTGTGAAACTATCACCTCAATCAAGTTAGTGATCATATTTATCGAACCCAAGTTTTCTCGTACCTCTTTGCAATTCCCGCCCCCGCCTCCCGTTCTTCTGTGGGTCAGATCTACTGTCTGTCGCTATAGACTAGTTTGCAATTCCTAGAGTTTCTACAAATGCATTTATACGTATATATTTTTCTTTTTTTTTCAGTAGTACACATTTGCCACACATAATGATCACATTCATCATGGAGAACTTGTCCATGTAAATAATATATTAATTTTTTCCATTCACCTCCCCTCCCTTCAACCCTTCTTTCCTTCCCAACTTATAAAAGCTCTGTTTCAATTTTTTGTATCATTTTTTTGTTGTTGTTTTTTGTTTTGTTTTGTGGGGTTTCTTTTGGTACCGGGGATCAAACTCGGGTCCTTCTGCTTGGGAGACAGGCGGCGGAATCACTGAGCTAAATCCCCAGCTGGTCCTGTACCATTCTTTTAAAATAAATCACTTTTACTTTCTTTCATTTCCTTTTCCCTCCTCCCTTATTCTCCTCATTTGAACGATTTCTTCCTTACTTCCCAACATCTATCTTGTTTTTTTCTCCTTACTTACACTTTGGGTTTCTCATACAAGATAAATAATGTGATATTTAAACTTGTGGGTGTGATTTATTCTACTTAAGATTATGGTCTTGAGATGCAGCCATTTACCTAAAAATGTATCAAGTTTATACATCTTTATGGCAAAATAGTACTCCATTGTATACAAATACCACATTTTCTTTACCCATTCATGTGTTGATGGTCATATAGGCTGTTTCTAGCCTCACCAGCATTTGTTATTGGTTGATTTCTTGATGATAACCAGGTTTTCTTTCTTGAAATGAAATTTTATTATTGTTTTAATTTGCATTTCTCAATGAGTGATGTTGAACATTTTTTATGTATTTATTTGTTTTTTGTACTTCTTCATTACCTATACATTTTTGTCTAGCTTTTTCTATACATCATGATTATTTTGAGATTTATCCATGGTGAAGTGTGTATCAGTAGTTCTCTTACTGTAGTATTTTATTGTATGGAATTTATTTATCCATACACCTGATAACTGACATTTATAGTACCAAATCCTCATGGTGAATGTAATCAGTATATATATAGTATAATCATGTGCTAATAAAAATAAAAGTTACAAAGTAAGTAAATAAACCAAATAAAACTGTTATGAGAAATCATGTATATTTTTGTGTGAACTTGTGTGAGGATCTGAAAATATGATGAATGTTTAAATAAAAAATATTACAGTAAAAGACACATTGCCATTAATCTCCTTCAGAAAACACATTTTCACTGCAAATACTCATCCCATCATTCTTGCCACTTTCTGAAGCCATTCTGAAGTCTTCTTTGGAGAGTGCTGTTGCCCTGTCAAGGTTATCTCAATGTCTTGAATTGATTCAAAACATTTACTTTCCTGGTTCTTTTCACTTTGGGGGACATCCATAAATCTCAATGTTCCAGATCTGGGGCATAAGGTGCATGAGCATATACCACAATGTTTTTACAAGGCACCTTCCATTGGCTGGCACCTGGCAGCAGCATTCAGCATATTTTTGATCACACCTTCCCAAAACATGACAGAGAGCTTGCAGAATAGTTTCTCATTGTTGATTTAATTTGGATTTCCCTAACAATTAATAATGTTAAGCATTGTTTCATGTGTTAATATGCTATCTATATACCTTCTTCAGTGAACTGTTTAAACAATTTGCCCATTGTCCACCTATTATTTTAAATTATTGAGTTTTTAAGTGTTCTTTGTATATTCTAGATATGAGTCTTTTATAAGATTTATATTTAACAAATATTTTGTGTCACTTTAAAGCATGCATTTTCATTTTTCATTCATGGCAGAGTATCTGTCTTCCTCCTCCCTCCCCCTTTATCATTTTTCTGTTTTTAAGTGAGATCTCCCTAAGTTGTCTGGGCTGGTTTTGGACTCCTGTACTCAATGAATTTTCCTATCTCAGCTTCCAGAGTGCTGGAACTACCAATGTGTACTGTCATGTCTGGTTTAGATAGAATGTCTTTTGAAAATTTTAAAAATTAATTTAATGAAGTATAGTTGGATTATGTGTTTTTAATTTTGTATTTAGGAAATTTTTGCTTAACTTTAAGTCATAGAGGTTTTCTACTGTTTTATTCCAGATTTCATAATTTTAGGCATTCATTTAGGGTTTTACTCTATTTTGAATTAATTTTTGTATGTTGGACAATGTATAGGTTGAGATTCTTTTTCTTTTTCTTTTTAAAAAATAAAGTTTATTAGATCATAATGTTGTCTGAAGTTACTACCTTTGTCAAAAGTCAATGCAAAGCTTCCAATGTAGCCTATAATTCCTTAATCAGAGCCAGCAACTTATGGAGAGCTTCAGCATCTATAGACAACCTTTCACTAGCCAGGCAGGAGATTCTTTTTCTTTTGCTTTTCCTTTTTTAAAAATTTCTTTATGTTATATAGATATTCAATTGTTCTAATATCATTAATTGAAAGACTATAATTTTCTATTGAGCTGATTATATATAGTCAATTGTTGAATAACAAAGATGAAATATATATATATTTGTAAAATATATGAGTGTGGGCAAGTTCTAGACATTCTTTTCTCTTCCATTGATCTATGTGTTTACTCATTGTAGTTAGGCTCTGAGTTAGAAACCCTTTACAATAGGCTTATTTACCTCTTTATCCAATCTCCACTCCTATTCTCTCACACAGTACATAATGTGTGCATATAATGGGTACAAATGTGGATATATACACACATATTTGTGTACATTTTCATTGTATTATGTAGTATTATAAGTATTTTGTTTTGACTTTGTTCTGTTTTAAACAGTTGGTTATATTTATTCAAAATATGTTATATATATGTATATATCTACCTAAGTATATTTCTGTGTGTGAATTTACTCATTGAATTATGCATAATTGATTCATAGTATTGGACAGTGAACATCCATCACACTTTGCTTATTATTCCCAGAAGAATTGATATAAAGTATGTCCATATGTCCATGCCTTCAACTTTCTTTATGTAGGTTCTAGATCTACATAAAACTTTTCAGTAAATAATCTTGTATACATATGTTTGTGGAAGTCTGAGAGAATATTTAGAGGGTCACTGGGGTAGAAATTACTCAATTTGAATGTATACTGATCAACTTCTTTCCAGTACAACTATAAGAATTTACATTTGTATCAGTTATGAATGAAGATTACTATTTTTTGACAGCACTTACTATAATGGTATATACATTTTTTCTGATTTTGTAGGCAGAAGTATAACTTTAATTTGTGTTTCTTGAATTAGTAAATCTGTGAAGAAACTTCCTTATATATACTAGGGTTTTTTATTTGTGACTTGCCTTTTAACTTTTTTGTCTTTTAAAATTGGGTTTTCTTTCTTTTCCCAGCTTTTTCATTAATACTCCTTGTATAACCTAGACCAGTGTTTATTAGTAGAATGTTCTACATTGAGAGAAATGTTCCATAACTGTGCTAATATAATAGCCGCATGTAACTATTAAGCATTTGAAATATGGCAATAATTACTAAGGAACTGAATTTTTCACATTTCTATTTTTAACTAATTTTCACTTAAATATTCACAGGTGGCTATTGGCTACCATACTGAAGATAGCAGTCATTATTTCTGAGCGCTGTAATTTTTCCATTGAGTTCTCTGTTGTGCTTATCCCATAATTCTTCACTGTTGTAGTTATATTTTTTCTTAACAGCCAATATAACAAGCACCTGATATATTGATCTTATTTTGAAATTGCCCTTGATCTCTGTCAACCTTGATGTTTCATGTGAACTTTTTAAAAAAAACATGATCTTTATTTATTAAGGTGTGATTTAAATAAACATCCATTTCAATTAATATTTATATATGTATAACACCACGTAACCACTACTTAGATCAAAATATGAAATATTTTCAGAGGTCCACAGTCCCCAACCAGGGCCCAGCCCAGATACCAGTGGCTGAAGTGGCCAGGCCCCAGCCAAAGGCCCACCTAGACAACAGCATTGGTGGTGCTTAGGCCCCAGACATGATCCTACATGGACACCAGTAGCTTGGGTGCACAAGCCCCAACAAAAGGCCCATCTATAAAACTGCTGCACAGGTGCACAGGCCCCAGCCAGTGCACTCAGGCCCTGGCCAGATATCTGGCCAGAACCCATTGGTAAGCGCAATCAGGCCCCAGCCAGAAGCCTGCTTCAACTCCACCAACTGGGGTGCACAGCCCCTAGCTAAAGGCCCTCCAAGACTACAGCTGTTCAGCCACACAGGCCCCAGCCAGAGGCCCAACAAGATATCATCTCTAAGTGTGTGTAGGACCCAGCCAGAACCCCGGTTGGACAACAGCACATCGCAGGGATCCAGAAGGCCATCATTCTGAACCCAAAAATTGGCACAGTGGTGAGTAGCAGAGGGAAGGCTTCTCTGAGGCTTTTTAACAATTGAAGCCCACTAGGCCAGCAAAGAGTTACCTCAACAAAGGCACAGCAGAATGCATCTGTTGAACTGAGAAGACACAGAAACAAGACTCAAAACCAGAATTCCAGATCATCCAAGGCAACCCCAAGGGACAATGAGATGGAACAATCTGATACTAAACCACCTGGACTCCCTGAACTGGCAACAAAAGAGGATCAGGAAAAAATGAAATCAGAAATAATTTATCAGAGAACACAGAGATTGGGCCCATAGTGCAAGTCATGATTAATAAATCTAGAGCAGACACAGATTGAAAAAATAGAGGAGCTGAGGAACATGATGGAATCCCAATATAGGAAACAAGTGGAATCCATAATACAGATGCAAACAGATATCTAAGAGATTAAAAACTTCATTGAAAGTTTACGCAGTAGAATGAGACAATGTGAGGACAGAATATCAGATATAGAAGACAGGATTGCAATTAGTGATCAGGAAGAGAAAACTTTCTTAAAAGTAGTAAGGGACCACGAGAAATCAATCCAGCAGCTGCTAGATGATGCAAAGAAGAATAACGTAAGACTGATCAGAGTCAATGAAGAAACAGGACAGAGTGCAAATGACATAAACAAACTGTTCACAGAAGTAATGCCCGGAGTAAAGTACTTCAAGCCCTAAAAGCAAACAACCTCCAACCCTGCAAAATTATCTTTCAAAACTGATGGAGAAATAACATACTTTCATGACAAAGAACACCTGAGGAACTTCATGAATATCAAACCAACACTCCAAAAATTTTTAAATGATATTCTAGGAAAAGAAAATGAAGACCACAATCCCATGAAGCCCAGCAGAATGAATCCATCAGGCAAGACAAGAAATTAAATCCAAAGGTGGAGAATCCAACAACAGGAAAAGGTCATTAGAAGAATAAGTCAATACATATCAGTTATAACCATTAATCTTAATGGTCTCAATTCACCAATCAGAAGAAATAGACTGGCAGAATGGGTCAAGAAGTAAGAAAGATCCAACAATATGCTATGTACAAGACACACAATTCAAAAAGAAACTCATAGACTGAAAGTTAAAGGGTGGAAAACTATACTCTATGCAACAGGAACCCCAAAACAGCAGGAGTAGCTGTCCTATTTGCAGATCAAATGGATTTCAAACCAACACTAATTAAGAGAGATGAAGAAGGCCAGTACATCCTTGTAAAGGGAGCAATCCAAGAGGAGGAGATGACAAGCAAAAATATATATGCACCATATACTAGTGCACACAACTATGTAAAATAAAAGTAATAGACATGAAAAATCAAATTAGCACTAATACAGTAATAGTGGGGGACTTGATACCTGTCTGTCACAAATAGATCAACTAGAAAAAGAATAAACAGTGAAATACTAGAGCTCAATCAAAATCTTGAACAAATGGACTTAACAGATGTTTACAGAGTGCTGTACACCACAAAATCTGAACACACGTTCTTTTCAGCTGCACACAGATTGTTCTCCAAAATAGACCACATACTAACTCATAGAGAATGTTTAAGTGCAAAGGGATTGAAGTTATCTCTTTTATTTTCAGAACATCTTATATTATCAGACCATAGTGTGATGAAATTGGAGATCAAAATAAAAAGAAATCACAAGAATTTCTAAAACATATGGAAATTGAACAACACACTTTTGCATAACCAATGAGACACAGAGGACATTAAAAAAGAAATCAGACAATTTCTACAATTAAATGAGAGTATCAATGCGACATATTAGAATCTATGGGACACAGTGAAAGCAGTCTTATGAGGGAAATTCACAGCAGTAATACTTTGGAAAACAAAGTGAGCGCAAATAAACAACCTAATGTTGAACTTCAAGCTTCTAGAAATATAAGAGCTGGACAAAACCAAAGTTCATGCACAGGAGGAAATATAAAAATCAGAGTAGACATCAATGCAATACAGACTAAGAAAATGATTCAAAACATGAATGAAGCAAAGAGTTGGTTTTTAGAAAGAATATACAAAATTGATGAATTCTTAGCCAACCTTATCAAAAAAGGAAAGAAAAGACCCAAATCCATGCAATTAGGAACGAAAAGGGTGAAATTAGAACAGACCCAGCAGAAATCCAGAGGAACATCAATACCTACTTTGAGAACCTCTATGTCATTAAGATGGAAAACAGACAAAATGGACAGATTTCTAAATACATATGAATTACCAAAGATGAACAAAGAAGACCTAAAAATTCTAAACAACACAATATCAATCAATAAAATTGAAAACATAATTATAAACTTACCAATGAGGAAAAGTCTGGGTCCTGATAGTGTCACTGCTGAATTCTACAAGAAATTTTGATAACAACTATTGCCACTACTGTTTAACTTCTTCAATGAAATTGAAAGGGAAGGAATACTCCCAAATTCATTCCTGGAAGCAAGCATTTCCTGGTCCCCAAAGCAAAGAAAAAACCAACTGAAAAAGAGAACTATAGGCCAATCTCACTAATGAACATAGATGCAAAAATCCTCAATAAGATACTGGCAAACAGAATGGAGAAGGTCATGAAGAACATCATAAACTGTGACCAAGTTGAATTCATTCCAGGGATGCAGGGATGGTTTAACATATGCAAATCAAACAATGTAACACATTATACTAATAGAGCCAAGAATAAAAACCATATGATCATCTCAATAGATGCAGGATAATCTTTTGACAAAAATCCAACACTCATTCGTGAGAAAAAAAAAAACCAACAGAAAATTGGAATACATAGTCTTTATCTCAGCCTGTGAAAAGCAGTCTATGAAAAACCAACAGCTAACGTCATAATAAATGGTCAAAAACTGAAATCTTTCATGCTAAAATCAAGATCTAGACAAGGATGTCCACTGTCACCACTCCCGTTCAATATAGTTTTGGAAACATTAGACACAGCATAGACAAGAGAAAGAAATAAAAAGAATAAAGATAGGAAATGAAGAAGTGAAATTGTCATTATTTGTAGATTATATGATACTTCATATAGAATACCCCAAGAACTCTACCAAAAGTTTTCTAGAGTTAATAACAAAATTCAGTAGAGTAGCTTGTTGCAAGATCAATACACAAAAATCAAAAGCCTTCCTATACAGGAACAACAGACTTACTGAAATAGAAATTGGAGAAACAACTCCTTTGAATATAGCATCCAAAAAAGTGAAATACTTAGGAATGAAGCTAATAAAAGAAATCAAAGACCTCTATTCTGATAGCTACAGGATTCTGATAAAAGAGATTGAAGAGGATATCAGAAAATGGAAAGATATCCTTTGATCCTGGGTAGGAAAAACCAATATAGTGAAAATGGTCATACTTTCAAAACTGCTATATACATTCAGTGCAATCCTAATTGAAATTCCAACAGCATCCTTCTTAGAACTTGAGAAAATAACCCAAAATCTCATTTGGAATGAGAAGAGACATAATATAGCAAAAGCAATTCTAGGCAACAAAGTCAAGGGAGGAGATATCACAATCCCCAACTTGAAACTATACTATAAAATTACTCTGATAAAGCAGTATGATTCTGTCAGAAAAATAGACCTGAGGACCAGTAGAACAAAATAGAAGATTCAAAAACAACTGCAGCCATATTCAGCCACCTCATCTTTGACAAACGAGCCAAACACCCACACTGCAGGAAAGATAGCCTCTTTAAGAAATGTTTCTGGAAACATTGGGTTTCAACTTGCCAAAGATTAAAACTAGACCTATATCTCTCACCATGCACTAAACTAAAATCAAAATGGATCCAAGATCTAAATATTAAGAGAAAAACACTAAACTGGCTGGAAGAGAGATTAGGTAAAGCTCTTGAAGACATTGTGTAGGAAAAGATTTCATGAACAAAACCCCAGTTGCACGTGAATTAGCTCAAAGTATCAACAATTGGGATCTCTTCTTATTTAAAAGCTCTGCACAGCAAGAGAAACTACCAACAGAGTGAAGAGACAGCCCACAATGTGGGAAGAATTTTTAACAGGTGTTCCTCAGACAAAGGTCTACTATCTAGAATCTATAAAGAACTTTAAAAAATCAGATCTCCCAAATTTAAAGACTCAATCCAAAAAAGGGCATCTGAAATGAACAGACATTTCTCAGAGAAACAAGTATAAATAGCAAATAAACATACGAAAAATGGTCAATATCACTGGGCATTGGAGAGTCACAAATGAAAGCAACTCTGAGATTCCACCTCACTCCAGAAAGAATTGCTGCTATCAAGATATCAACCAATAACAAATGCTGGTGGGGCTGTGGGGAAAAAGTAACCCCACTCCACTGTTGGAGGGAGTGTAGACTAGTGCAACCACTGTGGAAATCAGTATGGAGATACCTCAAAAAACTAGGATTAGAAGTCACATTTGATCCAGCTATTGGGTATCTTCCCAAAAGAGTTAAAAGAACCATACCACAATGATACCTGTGCACCCATGTTTATAGCAGCATAGTTTGTTGTAGCTAAAACTTGGAAACAGCCTAATTGCCCATCAACTGGAAACTGGATAAAGAAGATGTGGGTTTTTAAAAAAATAAAATGGAGTACTACTCGTCCATAAAGAATGAGCAACTAGAGACATTAGTAGCTAAATTAATGCATATTGAGGCCATACTCTTAAGTGAAATAAATGGGACACACATGTGTAAATATCAAATAGTTTCTCTGTTGTGAGAAACTGAAAGTGAAAATAAGAATGAAAATGTAGGATAGATATTGTGAAATAGGAAGAAAAGGTCTAAAGGTGAAGGGTAAGTGGGAGGGGTAGGGGAAAAGAAAGAAGGGAAAGGAATAAATATGAGAAAATGAAAAAATGAAAACAAAGTCTTTGTAAATAGGGAGGGATGGAGGGGTTGAAGGAAGGGCAGGGGAATGGGGAAAAAAATCGAACCAAGATATTTCTTGTAAAGGAATAAATTTCCAATGGTGAATGACACCATATTGTATACCTATAATGTATCAATAAATTTAATGAATTAAAAAAATATTTCCAGCATACCACAATTACCCCATGACTTTTATACTCCTTATGTGTTTACCCATAGAGATACTAAGCCTCAGGAATTCTGTAATTATAGGTTAGTTACATACTCCTTTGGTCTGACTTCTTCAGTTAATATAATATTTTTGGGAATCATGTTATTATGTCTGAGATTTGCCCTTTTCATTGATATGTTCCATTTTATTATTATAATACCTTTCATTTATACAATTTTTTATTGTTTGATATTTCAGTGGTTTCCTGGGTTGCTGTTATTCAATGGTTTTCTGGTAAACTGACTCTCTGGGATGTGTTGGGGGATGCACTGAAGTGTACATTTCCCATTCCCCTGGTGTGTGTACTTACACCTTGGCTAATTTCAAATTATATGAATTGGCAAAACAAGCTTGCAAAGTTCTGTGTGAGCTTGTCCTGTTAACTCCAACATGTACTGAGAACTATTATAAATAAAGCTGCTCTGAATATTTCTGTACGTTTTAATAAAAATGTTTTTGTACATTATGGAGTAATTTTGCATGGTTATATGCTAATTGCAGAATTTTAGGGTCATTGTTTGCTTTATTAGTTGTTTGCTTTATTAGTACAAAATAACAAATTCCCTGATTTGCTGAAAACTTTTACAAGAAATAGGATTAGGCATTATCAAATTCCACTTCTTTATATATTGGCATAATTTCATGTTTTTTTCCCTCAATCCAAAAATGGGAAAATTATAGAGAAATATACATTTTGATGTTAAAAGTTACATACATTGATATCAATATTATTTGATTAAATTTTATTCATTTTTGAACACACTTCTGAATTTAGATGCATATTTTGTTTAGTTTTTTATATGTATATTTGCTTTCACTGCTTAAATGAAAGCAAAAATATACTAATTTTCAAACAGATTAAAATTTAAAGTACATAAATTAGAATTAGAAATAAAATATATATTAATACTCCTCATAAACTTCCTATATTGTTTATTTTTAACCTGAATTTCCTTATTATTTATAGACATGGTCCAGAAACCATTGTTTTCAGTCCTAAATGTATACTAAAATTAACTGTAGAGGTTTTATAACCATTCCAAGTCCTTATCCATGCAGATCTGAATGTATGTGGTTGCAACCCAGATATTCTTAATTTTAAATATGCATCTAAATTTGAGATTCACTTTTCTAAAAGATGTTGAGGTATGAAATGAGGCTCTGTAAATGCTGAAAGCCTGCGAGGATTGTGTGGAACATCACTTTGCTGGCATACAATCAGCTATGCTAAAGATAACTTTGTGTTTGTGAAATAGATACACAACACATACAAACACCTTGAGGCTTTTTTGAAAGGTGAAACTTCAATTTCTAGACATTTCTGTGTCAGGTGTTCAGCACTGAAACACATTAAGTGTCATGTGGCCTCAATTTCCTGGGAGCTCTGTTTTTATGTACTCCTGTTGTTTCAGCACTGATACCAGTGATCTTCACCTGCTGATTGCAATTTGTCAAAATATGATCCAGGAGAGAATTAGGCTAACTTGCCCTGAATTCTGCTTCTAGCTCCTAGGTTCTGTGATTTTGAGATGTTAATTTGATTTCTTAGCTCTTCATCAGTTCTACAGCTCACTAATCAGCTACCCAATCACAGAAAAGTGATTTTTTATATCTTCATTTTCTTTTTCTATCTCTCCTTTCCTTGTCTGATTGTAAATGAGAAGTCCCAAGTGAGAGACATCAACATGTCCATAAATCTTAGTAAGTCCCTTTCATTTTCCCACTAGAAGCCAAGATTTTCAACTTCTCTCTCTTCTTACTACAAATATGTTTTGTTTGTATTATTCACCTTGGTCTACTCCCAACTATCTATTTCTGAAATGATATTTAAAAAGAACTATTTTTGAAATTGCATAGAGCCTTAATTAAAAGAGTACATGTTTACAGTCCTAAGATAATTTGGGGTACAATTGATGAGGTAGTTTATAAATGCATCAATACATAAATTTCTCCCTACCCATATCTTTTCTTTTGGTCCTCACAGTTTGGGTTGTTACTATTACCCATCCAAATCCTGGTACACAAGTGACAGCCTAATTAAGTCTAAAGACATGGTAGTGAGGCAAGGAAGGTGACTTTATTGAAAAAATTGGTTGAAGGAGGAGACAAAGCACTCCTGTCCAAAGTCCATCTGGGGCCATTTATATAGGAAATGGATTATGGCACACTAGTGGATGCTTTTTCATAGATGGATGTTTATGACCAAATGATGGCACATCTGATCAAAATCATTTAAGCCATTTCCCAGCTGGAAGGTATTTTTTATTTTGGTATGGGACTGAAATAGATCAAGGACCAAGTCCTGATTTCAGTGCAATTTGCCTTGAATCTCTAGTATCCTGAGGTGAATCTTTACTAGTTTGTTGAGTACCTCAGATTTTTATCATTTTGTAGGCCATGATTAGAAATTAATGTAGATTACTTTAGTATATACTTCTAAATATATGTGAAATTGACCAAGACACTAAATTCATTCTTATACCGTGAATCTACATCTGAATCATGTCTTTTTGAAGAAAAAGCATGACTACTTCTTTTTATATTTGGTATTAGTAATCTGATACTAAAATTTGAATCAAGAGTATTTAGCCTTTGATGGGGTATTATTTAAAGTTGCTTACACAGGGCAGATCATCTATGTGGTTTCCATTATGTAATCTATTCTTCAGCTATTTTCAAGATTATAGATGGTAGAAATTTTTCCTTTTCAGTCTTTTTCTTATATGTCATAACAGGATATTCAAATGGAAGAGTATAAATTAAAGAAAATAAGAAAAACATTTGTGCCAAACACATTCTAAAGATAATAGCAAAAATCTAGTTTTCAACTCTATGCTTACTCATTACTAAGAAATATTAATGGTAGTTAGAGGCTGGCTGAGGATGCTAAGGAGAGCTTAGAGATGATTGGTTTGGTCCAGATTATCAATGCTTGCATACCTTTTCCACGGAGGAAGGAAAGTCGCTAGCTTATGTAGGAGGAGAATGTTTCCCCTTCACCTGAAATTAATTTGGACAAGTTTAAAAATGTCCACTACTAGGATCTGATAGTGTTGCTTGGAGTTTTTGTGATTAGTGATGGAGCATGCCTAGAAAGAGCAGAGGTTGTGATGCCTCTGCTTGATAACAACTGGAATGCCAAACTGGGAGTGAGCTGTAATGATATATGTTACATACATGGTAAGCATGAGTACGTATAAGTTTGGAAAGGAGTTGTCCTAAGAGGGCTGAAGGTAGACCTCTGGATACTCAAGGGCTGAGGAAAGTAAGTGAAAGCCATAAGCAGAGAGAGGAATGTTCCACACCATGGGGTGTTAGAGTTCATAATTCACAAAACTTTGAAACATGCATTTCCTCTCTCCTGAGTCAGTAGATATCTTTCTGTCACAGAAAAATCCCTGACTACACAGTACAATGAAACCTGCCCCACCCCGCAACTGGCTTCCCATAAATCATAAGTCTAGTGAGGGAGTTAAGGAAAGCACCTAATCCCATCATTTCTACAGCCAACCATTTCAGCATGAAGTAGACCCAAGGTAGAAAAATGAAATGTTATATCTTTGTATGAACTTTGAAATTTTGATTATTACATTAAGTGGATATTTTACATAGTGAAATGAGATTATTCTTGTGACTAAAGAGAACCACAAAGCTGTGGATACACTCGAGATTTTTTTTTTTTGTACTGGGGATCAAACTTGGGTCCTTGCACTTGCGCAGCAGGCAGCAAAACCACTGAGCTAAATCCTTGGCCCACTATTGAGACTTTTATCCAGGAGCAGAACTAACACAGGGGTCTAACTTCTATATGACTAACTTTTTAATATAACTGTTCTATAATAATTCTGTTGATTCTGGCTTGAGTTTACAACCTTGACCAATGTCTTTCCAAAGCTTTAGTTTTTATGTACCAGTAAATAATCATGATATCAATATCTATCTCAAATCTCATTGTAATAGGTTATTATTTTTTTCCTTAGATTCTTTAATCGGTACATTCTAGGTATGCAATACATTTACATTTATCATTGGGTAATTGTTTCTTTACATAATATATCTTGGTTCTCATTTTTTTCCCATTTCCTGTCCTTTCTTCACCCCCTCTATGTTTCCCTATTTACAATGACTTTGTTTGCATTATTTCCTTTTCTAATTTTTGCTTTCCCTTCTTTCCTTTCCCCTACCCTTCCCACTTCCCCTACACCTTTGGGCCTTTTCTTCCTATTTCAAATGATAAATTATTCATTTTAATCATTATTTAAACTCTCACTTTCTCACACCAGAGGAACTATTCAGTATTTACATATGCATGTCCTATTCATTTCACTTAAGAGTATGTCCTCAATATGCATCCAGTTAGCTATAAATGTCTAGTTTCTCATTCTTTTTTTTTTGTTTGTTAAATTCTTTTATTGGTACATTTTAGGTATACAACACAATTACATTTCTCATTGGGAATTGTACCTTTACATAATGCATCTTGGTTCTTATATTTTCCCCATTCCTAGCCCTCCCTTCACCTCCTCCACCCTTCCCTATTTACAAAGACTTTATTTCCACTTTTTCGATTTCTCATCATTTTTCCTTTCCTTTCTTTCCTTTCCCCTGCCCCTCCCACTGCCCCAACCCCTTTGAAATTTTTCTTCCTATTTTGCATTATCAATTATTCATTCTAATCATTGGTACATTTTAGGTATACAATATAATGACATTCATCATTGAAAATTTGCACCTTTACATAATCTCTCTTGGTTCTTATTTTTCACTCTTGCCCAGCACTCCCTTCAACCCCTTCATTCCTCCCTATTTACAAAGATTTTGTTTCCATTTTTCCATTTTCTCATATTAATTCCATTCCCTTCTATCCTTTCCCCTACCCCTCCCACCTCCTTCCCCTTTCCCCCTTTAAATCCTATTTCACATTACCTATTGTACATTTTAGTCCCCATTTCCACTTTCAGTTTCTCACAACAGAGAAACTATTTGGTATCTATACATGTGTGTCCTATTTATTTCACTTAAGAGTACTGCCTCAATGTGCATCCACTTAGCTATAAATGTCTCTAATTTCTCATTTTTTTATGGCTGAGTAGTACTCCATTTTATAAAAAACCCCCACATTTTCTTTACCCAGTGTCCAGCTGATGGGCATTTCGGCTGTTTCCAAGTTTTAGCTATCATAAACTGTGCTGCTCTGAACATGAGTGGACATATATCACTGTGGTATGATTCTTTCAATTCTTTGGGGAAGATCGCCAGCACTGGAATAGCAGGGTCAAATGGGACTTCCAGTCCTAGTTGTTTGAGGTATCTCCATACTGATTTCCACAGTGCTTGCACCAGTCTACACTCCCACCAGCAGTGGAGCAGGGTTCCTCTTTTCCAACAGCCCTGCCAGCATTTGTTATTGGTTGATTTCATGATAGCAGCCATTCTTTCTGGAGTGAGGTGGAATCTCAGCATTGTTTTCATTTGCATCTCTCAAATGACCAGTGATGTTGAACATTTTTTCATGTATTTATTTGTTATTTCTACTTCTTTGTCTGAGAAATGTCTGTTCATTACAGATGCCCATTTTTGGATTGGGTCTTTAAATTTAGGAGGTCTGATCTTTTTAAGTTCTTTATAGATTCGAGATAGTAGACCTTTGTCTGAGGAAAAGCAGGTAAAGATTTTTTCCCACATTGTGGGTTGTCTCTTCACACTGCTGGTGGTTTCTCTTGCTGTGCAAAAGCTTTTTAATAAGAAGAGATCCCACTTGTTGATTGTGCTAGTTCACAGGCGACTGAGGTTTTGTTCATAAAATCTTTCCGTACACCAATGACTTCAAGAGTTCTACCTAACCTCTGTTCCAACTGCTTCAGAGTTTCTATTGTAATATTTAGATCTTTAATCCATTTTGATTTTAATTTAGTGCATGGCGAGAGATATAGGTCTAGTTTTAATCTTTGGCAAGTTGAAACCCAATTTTTCCAGCACCATTTATTAAAGAGGCCAAGTGAGGGTGTTTGGCTCCTTTATCAAAGATGAGATGGCTGAGTGTGTCTGGCGTTGTTTCTGCATCTTGTAATCTGTTCCACTGGTCTTCAGGTCTGTTTCATTGCCAGGACCATGCTGTTTTTATCACAGTAGCTTTGTAGTATAGCTGCAGGTTGGGGATTGTGATACCCCCTGCCATGTCTCTGTTACCTAGAATTGCTTTTGTTATTCTGGGTCTCTTCTTGTTCCAAATGAATTTTTGGATTGTTTTCTCAAGGTCCATGAAGTGTGCTGCTGGGATCTCAATTGGAATAGCATTGAATCTATATAGCAGTTTTGTAAGTATGACCATTTTCACTCTATTAATCCTTCCTACCCAGGAGCAGGGGATGTCTGTCCATTTTCTGATATCATCTTCAATCTCTCTTTTCAGAGTGCTATAGTTTTCAGAGAAGAGGTCTTTGATTTCTTTTGTTAGGATGATTCCTAGGTATTTCAGTTTTTTGGATGCTATTGTGAAAGGAATTATTTGCCCTATTTCTCTCTCAGTGAGTCTGTCATTGGTGTAGAGGAAAGCTATTGATTTTTGTGTGTTGACCTTGTTACCAGCTACTTCACTGAATTTGGTTATTAAGTCTAGAAGACTTTTGGTGGAGTTCTTGGGGTCTTCTATACAGAGTATCATGTCATCTGCAAATAATGACTACTTGACTTTTTCATTTCCTATCTTTATTCCTTTTATTTCTTTCTCTTGTCTAATTGCCATGGCTAGTGTTTCCAGAACTATATTGAACAAGAGTGGTGATAGTGGACATCCTTGTCTTGTTCCTGATTTTAGTGAGAAGGATTTCAGTTTTTGACCATTTAGTATGATATTGGCTGTTGGTTTTTCATAGATGGCTTCTATCAGTTTGAGGTAGAGACCATCTATTCCAATTTTTTGTAGGGTTTTTATCATAAATGCATGTTGGATTTTGTCAAATGATTTTTCTGCTTCTATGGAAATAGTCATATGGTTTTTGTCCTTGGCTCTATTGATATGGGGTATTACATCTTATTAAGGATTTTTGCATCTCTGTTCATTAGTGAGAATGGACTATAGTTCTCCTTTTTGGTTGGGTCTTTCTCTGCTTTGGGGATAAATGTGATGCTTGCTTCCAGGAATGAATTTGGGAGTATTGCTTCCCTTTCAATTTCATTGAAGAGTTTAAACATTAGTGGCAGTAGTTCCTCCCTAAATGTCTTGTAGAATTCAGCAGTGAAGCCATCGGGGCCTGGGCTTTTCTTAGTTGATAAGTTTTTAATTACATTTTCAATTTCATTGGTTGATATTAGGTTGTTTATAATTTTTAGGTCTTCTTCATTCAACTTTAGTAATTCATATGTATCTAGGAATCTGTCCATTTCTTCTGTGTTGTCCATCTTATTGGCATATAGGTTCTGGAAGTAGGTATTGATGATCCTCTGTACTTCTGCTGGGTCTGTTGTAATTTCACCCTTTTCATTCCTAATTGCATGGATTTGGGCCTTTTCTTTCCTTTTTCTGATAAGGTTGGCTACGGGTTTGTCAATTTTGTTGATTCTTTTGAAGAACCAACTCTTGGCTTCAGAACCAACTCGTGGCTTCATTGATTTTCTTGTATTGTTCTCTTAGTCTCCATTGCATTGATTTCTCCTCTGATCTTTATAATTTCCTCCTTTGTATGAGCTTTGGGTTTGTCCTGTTCTTCTTTTTCCAGAATCTTGAGGTTCAGCATCAGGTTATTTAATTGGGCTCATTCTGTTTTTCTAATATGCATATTCACTGCTATGAATTTCCCTCATAAGACTGCTTTCATTGTTTCCCATAGATTCCGATATGTTGCATTGTCATTGTCATTTAATTGAAGGAATTGTCTGATTTCTTCTTTAATTTCCTCTGTGACCCATTGGTTATTCAGAAGTGTGTTGTTCAATTTCCACAAGTTTATGAAATTTTTCGAGTTTCTTTTGCTATGGATCTCCAATTTCATCACACAATGGTCTGATAATATACAGGGGATAACTTCAATTCCTTTGCACTTACCTAAACATGTTCTATGTGTGAGTATGTGGTCTATTTTTGAGAATGACCCATGTACAGCTGAGAAGGATGTGTATTCTGATTTTGTGGGGTGGAAGACTCTGTAAATATCTGTTAAGTTCATTTGTTCAAGAGTTCAATTGAGTTGTAGTATTTCATTACTTATTTTTTGTCTAGTTGATCTATCTATTTGTGACAGTGGGGTGTTGAGGTCCCCCACTACAATTGTATTAATGCATGTATGACTTTTCATGTCCGTTAGTATTTGTTTTATATAGTTGGGTGCACTAGTGTTTGGGGCATAGATATTTATGATTGTCATCTCTTCCTCTTGGATTCTTCCCTTTACAAAGATGTAGTGTCCTTCTTCATCTCTCTTAATCAGAACTGGTTTGAAATCTACTTGATCTGCAAAGAGGATAGCTACTCCTGCTTTTTGGGGGGGTTCCTGTTGCATGGAGTATTGTTTTCCACCCTTTAACTTTCAGTCTATGTATTTCATTTTGAATTAAGTGTGTTTCTTGTGTGCAGCATACTGTTGGATTATGCTTCTTGACCCATTCTGCCAGTCTGTTTATTTTGATTGGTGAATTGAGACCATTAACATTTATGGTTATAACTGAAACGTATTGACTTATCATTGCCATGACTTTTTCTTTTTGTTAGGTTCTCTCCCTTTACATTTAATTTCTTGTCATGCCAGATGGGTACATTCTGCTGGGCTTCCTGGGGTTGTGATCCTCAATGTCTGTTCCTAGGATACTGTGTAAAATTCTTTGGAGTGCTAGTTTTGTATTCACGAAGTTTCTAAGGTGCCCTTTGTCATGAAAGTATCTTATTTCTCCATCAATTTTGAAAGACAGTTTTGCAGGGTACATCAATCAAGGTCAGAGGCTGTTTTCTTTTTGGGCTTGGAATATGTCACTCCAAGCTCTTCTTGCCTTGATGGTTTGTGTTGAGAAGTCTGCTGTGATTCTGATGGGCTTTCCTTTGTATGTGACTTGTTTCTTTTCTCTGACTGCTTGGAGAACTTTGTTCTTCTGTTGAGTTTCTGGAATCTTAACTATTATATGCCTATGTGTAGATTTTTTTGATCAAGGCTATTTGGAGTCCTATATGCCTCATTCATCTGTATGTCAGGTTCTTTTCCCCTGCTTGGGAAGTTTTCTGCCATTACTTCTGTGAAGAGTTTTTTTTTATATCATCTGCACTCTCTCCTGTTTCTTCATTGACTCCAATCAGTCTTATGTTATTATTCCTTGCATCATCTAGCAGCTGCTGGATTTATTTCTTATGTTCCCTTATAATTTTCGAACAAGTTTTCTTTTCCTGGTCATTAATTGTAATCATATCTTCTATATCTGAAATTCTGTTCTCACATTGGCTCATTCTGCTGTGTAGACTTTCAATGGAGTTTTTCATGTCCTGGAAATCTATTTGCATCTGTTTTATGTATTCCATTTGTTTACTATGTTGGTATTCCATCATGCTCCTCAGCTCCTCTCTAGATTTATTAATCATGTCTTGCCCTAGGAGCACAATTTCTCCTGTTATCTGATAAATTATTTCTGATTTCATTTTTTCCAGATTCTCTTTTGTTGCCAGTTCAGGGAGTCCAGGTGGTTGAGTATCAGAGTGTTCCCTCTCATTTCCCTTTGGTGTTGCTGTAGGTGATCTGGTAGTCTGGTTTTGAGACTTATTCACCTGTTTTCTCATTTTGACTGGGGGGGTGGGGTGCTGCTGTTGGTGCCCGCGAGGCTCACCTCCTCTGAGCTGGGAGAGGTGGGCCAGGGGCCGGGGGTGGCAATAGGAATGGTGGCCCAAAAGCCCCTTCCTCTGGGCCGGGAGCAGTGGGACAGTGGCTCAGAAGCCCCTACCTCTGGGCAGGAATTCTTTAAATGCTGAGAACTTGATTAGCTCCAGTACAATGGTCTGGTGGTCTGGTGTCCTCTGCATCTTTGTAGTGTGGAACCAGGTTGTTGTACAGAGAAGAAGCCAAAGGATTGGGGGGGTCCAGTGGATTGCTGCCAGGGTTCGGTGTTTTCAGCAGGACTGGTGACCTCGGGACCACATCCACAGACCTACCTGTCTGCAGTGGGCTGATTCAGTGTTTTCAGTAGTGTTACTGGTGACCTCGGGACCACATCCTCAGACCTGCCTGTCTGCAGTGGGCTGTTTTGGTGTTTTCAATGCAACTGGGGACCTTGGGACCGCGTCTGCAGACCTGCCTGTCTGCAGCGGGCTGATTCAGTGTTTTCAGTGTGACTCTCAATCTCTTTAAAACCATCTGACATTAGGCAGTGACATTATCCCAAAGATCTCTATTAATATTTTGATATTTCAATTTTCAAGTGTTTTCTGAATCTCAGGCAGATTATTCATTTAAATTTTAACTTATTTAATTCTTATATATCTTCATTTGTCTGACTTCATCTATTTTGATCTTTATTATCATTTTGAGTAACTTGCTACATTTTCTATTTTACTCTGAACTTGAATTTTATGCTTGCAACATTTAAGTGATCCAGTTGACAACAATAAACAGTACAGAAGTTAAGTTAATCCCAGATACGTACTTGAGAGGCTGAAGAAGGAGGGTTGCAAGTTTGAGGCTGGCCTAAGCAATTTATCAAGACTGTCTCAAAATAATACTGCACTTAAAAAGGAAGATGAAAAATGAATATAGGTAACTAAAATTAATAGGGATATTTGAGTAGTAACAGCTTTTATAGGTGGTGAATTCACTTATGAATGTTTTTATGTAGTGATAAGTTTTACTTTTCTATCCTACCTTATAAAATCCAGACCTGAAAAATGAATGTTTAAATAACTGGGGAAGGTCCTTATCAGTACTTTTATCTAGAGAAAGTAATCTTAAAGATATATTGTGATTTGACTAAAGTACAAAACTCTCACTCATGGAAGGTTTCTCCCCACTTTTCTCAGAACTCTGTCAAAGTGAATGTTTATATCTCTGGATCATCCTCCTCTGGGAGCAAAAGACCATGTTTCAAGTATTTTTACTCCCTCTTATCCCATCAAAAATGGCATTCATGGAGCCTTACTTTCCTTATGCTCTTTCCTCTCCCTCCTCCCTTCATGACTGGTACTATCTTCCTAAACAAATTCTAGGTGCTTTCTTTCCTAGAGACTTTTAAAATGAGTCTTTATGTTTTGAGCAATTTAGGTTTACAGAAAAATTTAACAGAAAGTACAGAGAGATTTCAGTGTATCCCACCTACAAACATTTTGTCCTATTATTAACATCTTACATTACTGTGATATTTTTGTTGCATTAAATATTATCACATTATTATTGACTTAATATCATAGTTTACATTAAAGTTCATTGTTTTACATTCAATGGATTTTGACAAATATAAAATATCAAATATTGACAATTACACCATCATACATAATAGTCTCACTTCTGTGGAAGTCCAGCCTATTCCACATGCTCACTCCCTTTTCTTTCCCTGAATCCCTTGAAACCTCTTTTATTTTTATTTTCTGTGTAACTTTGTGCTTTCCACAGTATTATATTATTGGAATCATAAATTGCAAGTGTTCTAACCTGCTTTTTTGATTTATCAATGTGCTTTGAAACTTCCTCCATCTCTTTTCAGGAATTCAGGGTTTGTTTCTTTTTTGTTGCTGAATAACATTGCATTGTCTGGATAGATCTATTGAAGGACGTCTTGATTCCTTTTAAGGTTTGGCAGTACTGAGTAGAGCTCCTATAAATATTTGCATGCTGGTTTTTGTGTAGACATATGTTTTCAGCTCTTTGGGGAAAATATCAGGATGTGTGGATGCTGGATTGTATAGTTGGGGTATGCTTAGTTTTCAAAGAAAGTGCTAAATTTTCTTCCAAAGTGTCTGTTAAATTTTGCATTTGTACCTGCAATGAATGAGAGTTGCTATCATTTTGCATCCTCTCCAGCATTTGATGGTGTTAGTAGTTTGCATTTCAGCTGTTCTAATAAGTGTGCAGAGATGTCTTATTATTGTTTTAATTTGTATTTCCCTCATGATAAAATGTATTGAACATTTTCCATATGTTTATTTACCATATGAACAATCTTCTTTTGATGAGGTCTCTGTTCAGTTCTCTGCCTACATTTTTTAGGCGGGTGGTTTTCTTATAGTTGAGTTTTGAAAGTTCTTTGTGTATTTTGCCTACCTTTTTTGGGGGTATATATTTGAAATTTTTTTCTCAATCTCTGACTTTTCATTCTCTTAACTTTCAGATTTTTAATTGATGATCTTTCCTTTTTATGGTAAAGTAGTCCACTGTTTTTAGATCTAGTTCAAAACACCTCTAGTCTAATCATTTTAGTTTTCAGTCCAAATTAGGATATTTGTTACTAACCTGGCTTAATTTGCTTTACTAAGAATAAAATATAGGGCCAGGGATTTAGCTCAGTGGTTCTGCTGCCTGTCTTGCAAGCACAAGTTCAATCCCTGGTACCCCCCCCCAAAAAAAAGTATAAATCTAACATATGTATCATCTAAATCAATCTTTTAATTTATATCCTGCATATTTATATTACTAGACATTTTTCTTCACAAAGGTTACTGTGAATCTTTACTACAAATGAGCCATGGTTTATATTTTGAAATTTCTCATATGATGCTTATTGAATTAAAAATAGCTTTTACCTAACATCCTGTTATTTTCCTACTGCAGTTTTATGGAGGCATCTTCAGTGCATATTGCCAAGAGAAGGAAGTTAGTTTGAAAAGGCTACATATTGTATGCAGCCATTCATAGCCAACAATATGACACTGTAGAAAAGGCAAAGCTTAGAGAGATGGTAAAACAATCCATAGTTACCAAGAATTTGACAGGGAAAGGAGAAACTGAAAAGCTCAGGGAGTTCTAGGGCAGTGAATTCATTCTGCATGATATTTTAATGGTGGACACATGACATTATGCATTTATTTTCTTTTTTTTCATTTTAAAATTTTATTCTAGTTTTGCTATTCACAATGTTTGATTCAGTTCAAATCAACAAATATTCAAACCTAAATGGGAGAAGGATGAAATTATATTACATTTTTATATAATAAGCTAAGTTCTTTTTAAGACTAAAAGTTAATATTGGGATTCAAAAACCTAAATTTTCAAAGTTACTGTTGCTTTAACCATCAATGTATTATTACTTAGGCTACAGGACTGCCCATTAATCTCTCTTGTTGGAGAGCAATTAATCTCTTGAACCACTTTTCCTCAGCTTCAGCTTTTTCAATAAATAAATTTGGATGAGCCAGAGAATTGTCATTTTCGTACTTGATAGCAGTAGGTATGCTGCTAGGGTCTATTTCTTTTTCAACACTGGGTGGATCAGCAACTACAGATGCTGGTCCTGATACTGAAGTTGTATGTTTTACTTCATTAGGTTCCACTGACTTTTTGACTTCTTTACTTGATCTGAATGTCTGCTGAACAAAAGAATCACTTTCAATAGCTTCAATTTCCTTTACTCTTTTCACCTGTTCTACCAGGGTGGCTTGGTCTTCCTCTTTTCTTCTCTTTGGTTCTTCCTCATTTCTTTCTTTGGCCTTCAGTGCTTCATCAGCTTTTGCTTGGAATCTGATAGAATAATATAAAGTTGTATGCAGGGCCGGGGATTTAGCTCAGTGGTTTTGCCACCTGCTGCGCAAGTGCTCATCATGCATTTCTTAAAACCTAAAGAACTGTACAGCAAAAACAAGAGTGAATGTGAGGTTTCTACAAAATGAGAAAAAGGGCCTTAAAAGGAGAGCTCAGTGGTAAATTGTGTGTTTTAGCATGCATGAGGTCTTGGATTCAATTCAATATGAAAGCATGGCCTACTTTTCCCCAACTTGCACTTCGTAGTCTGTAGTTGTGCTATTCTCTCCATTGCTATTTTCAGCCTGAGTATTATTATACAAAAAGCCCTTCCAAAAATTGACTGATTGAAATTAGTCATTCTGGGAATCTTAATCAAAGATTCATAGTTTGTATTCATCTTGTTCAAAACTCTGAATTGCCAATTTTTGTTGAATTTTTTATATAAAAATGAATACATTTTAATTGGTAGTATCTATTAATATCTCCAATTTGGTACTTGCCTCGTGGACATTAAGACAATGGTTCTAAAATTCACTTGGCATTTTTGAAGTCTGGCTTACATAATCCTTTTTCTGAAAAATTACTAATTTATGTTGAAGATAATTTTTAAATCTCTTCTAAAAATTATATTCATATCCATATTATATTATGTTCATCTTCAGTTCAACCTTTGGGCTCTCCCTACTTTTGCTTTAAATTGTTTGCCTTCTAATAATTGAAAAGTGAAAACTAAGCAAGTGTCAGCTAACAGAAGGATAATGCAGTAAAAGAGGCATGGCCCAACAGCTAAGGGCATTGGAATGAGTGGATCTGAATCTTTTTTGTCATTTGTTGGTTGGGTTATATTGAATATATTTCTTAAAGTATGTGACTTAGTTTTTTTAATGATAAAAACAAATAATATCACATACCTTCTTGAATACAAAAGTTTATATAAGTTAATGTACATAAAAACTGTTTATAGTGCATGGAACATGGAATGTACTCAGAAAAATATATGTGTTTTGACATTTATTAAATAGTATTTAACAAAACAAAAATGCCAAATCCTAATCTGTGTTTTGCAGTAACAGAGTAACAAGAATTATACTAATCTCAATACCTTTTGCATAAAAAAGGAATGAAATTCAATAACTGAACTCCTATGATTTTTCTTTCAACAACACTTAGTATACTGGCTAGAGAAACTAAGACAATCAAAAAGAGGACATTAGAATTGAAACTGACAGGATGCTTTATTTTGAGAGCCATTAGTAGCACTTGCAGCCCTATGGAGAGAGTTTCAGGAATACTTTTTGCTGGTCAAGAAGTTCACCATGTCCGTAATTCCAGTGTCTCACTGCAGAACAGCCCCAGTTTAAATTCAATCATTCTGGTTGGCTGGAACCACCCGAGGTACATGCTTGACTGTCTCACTGGGTGGATTGTACCACTTTTCAGGTACAGGGAGTGGATCTTTGATTATAACAATGCAAAGAAAGTCATTGATTTAGCAGAACAGCTGACATCATATTATAATTCCTTAAGGAAAACCTAAGAATGTCATAAAAATTTGCAATAAACTAATTTGAGTACAGCAGTTGTAAAAGCATATTATATACACCAGCAATGGAGTACTTGTAAGACTTCTATGTTAAGAGAATTAATTATTGACACATTATTCACAAATATAAATGAATTTCAATTAATTTAGTTAAATAAATGCATTTGTTCCTTATTGTAATAAATTTCAATTAGTATGAATAATGTTAATATTTATATTTGGGAAGTAATTATTCAAATTCAAGCAACTAGCTAGATTCAGTCAATTTGTAGACTTTGTATTAATTTATTAGGAAAAAATGAATAATATGATTAAATCCATTTGTATTGCTAGTGATACTGGCTGCCCAGTGGGACAGACATGGATGCACCACTGGTCCCTCAAGTAGGGAGGAATGTGTTAATTCTATGTCCTGTAAGAAAAGACTCTTCAGTAAGCACATATACCATTCCAAAATAACTCACTCTATTTCCAAAACAATTAGCAGGTTATACTTCCCAAGTTCTAGGTTTTGTGGCTACCTCACTTGGATCTTACAGAGGGGACCTCAGTTATAATCCTTGATATTTAGGAAGTTTTAGCTAGCTCCCAAATGTTTGGCTGGCAGTTGGTGCTTGTTATGGCTTGTGTCCAGGTTCTCCCAAAACCTCAGGAACTCATAGCTGGGACTTTTGGGAGGTAGCGGGATTTAGTGTATGTGATGCTGGGATCGAGTTGTGTGATGCTAGGTTTAAAGGTGCATGATTACCAAATCAGTCCACTGATTTGTTTAGCATATTTCTGGGTATAAATAATGTGAAGGCCCACCCCGGGAGTGGGTGGCACCACTCAAAAGGCAGGTAGCCTGGAAGGGTTAAAAGAGAGAGGCAGGCTGCTGCTACTGCCCTAGTTTCACTGCTTTACTGTCTTTGGCCAGCCTTGCCCTGCCATGGACTATTTCTCCTCTGCACTGCCATACCACCTTGCCTTAGAGCCAGCTGGCTGTGGACTGAAACCTCTACAAACTATGAGCTAAAGCAAACCTTTCCTTCTTTAGCTTTGCATGTTGGGTATTTTGACTCAGTATGAAGAAAAGCAAATAAAATGGTGCTCTTGAGTTTTTGCTAGTTCAAGTTACCTTTTTTCTGATTTTCTAGCAAATTATTGAGAATTATTCACTTTCCAGCCTCCTATCTACTTTTCTGTTTCCTTCTTACCTTGTTTACTCTTTTCTTATAACTCTATAGATGCAAATCATAGTGAGAGTGTGTTCATAGTGGATACTACAAGGCCAGGGAGATAGAACACAGTTTCCTAGTGCTTTTCCCAGTTAGCCCGGGAGACCTCTTGCCACTCCAACACTGCAGAGTTTGGAGGATAAATTTCATACCAGTATCTAGGGTTTGTCTTAAAAATATGTCTGAAATGACTAAATTGTTAGGTATTTCTTCTGTATCAGTGGTACAGTTTTCAGATAATAAATGGTTTTTATAAAAAAGTATCTTTTTCTAGTATCCTGGATGTTTCATATGTTAAACTCTCCATGTTAATAATGTTTCACACTTTAAAATAAATGCCTGCCCCTCAAGTTCCAATATTGATTATAGTTCTACATCAATCAATACTAATCTCTCATTCTTGATATTGAATAAAATCCACTATATGAATGTAAAATACCACAACATAAATTAATTTTAAAAGTGAGTGAAAGAGCCTTTTGGGCTTACATACCACTGTCCCCAGTGCAGAGAAGCAGAGACTTCCCAGCACTGAGGAGGTGAGAATTTTTGGCCACCTTACCATTGCCCCCAGTACTGAGGAGCAGAGACCTCTGGTGCCAAGGAGGTGAGCCTTTTGGGCCACTGTACCAATGCTCCTAGCACAGAGGAGCAGAGGCACCCAGCGCCAAGTAGCTGAGACTTTTGGGCTGCCATACCACTACCCCAAGGGCAGAGGAGTAGATGACCACAGCGCCAAGTAGCAGAGCCTTTTGGGCCCCTGTATCACAGCCCCCAGTGCATAGGAGGTGAGCTGTGTGGGAACCAGCAGTGCATCCCAACCCCAACCCCTGCCTGTGAGAAGACATGTAAACAAGTCTCAAAACCAGACTTTCAGATCACCTAAAGCAACCCCAAAGTGAAATGACATGGAACAGTCTGATACTCAACCACCTGGACTCCCTGAACTGGCAACAAAAGAGGATCTGGAAAAAATGAAATCAGAAATAATTTATCAGATAACAGCAGAGATTGTGCCCATAGTGCAAGACATGATTAATGAATCTAGAGAGGACACAGATAAAAAAAATAGAGGAGCATAGGAACGTGATGGAATCCCAACATAGGAAACAAATGGAATCCATAAAACAGATGCAAACAGATTAACAGGAGGTTAAAAACTCCACTGAAAATTTAAGCAGCAGAATGAGTCAATGTGAGGACAGAATTTCAAATACAGAAGATAAGATTGCAAATAGTGACCAGGAGAAGAAAAATTTCTTTAAAATAGTAAGGGACCATGAGAAATCAATTCAGCAGCTGCTAGACAATGCAAAGAAGAATAACATAAGACTGATCAGAGTCAATAAAGAAACAGGAGAGAGTACAGACAACAACAACAACAACAAAACTGTTCACAGAAGTGATGGCAGAAAACATCCCAAGCAGGGGAAAAGAACTTGACATACAGATAAGTGAGGCATATAGGACTCCAACTAGGGTTGATCAAAAAATATCTACACATAGGTATATAATAATTAAGTTTCCATAAACCCAACAGAAGAACAAAATTCTACAAGCAGTGAGAGAAAAGAAACAAATCACATACAAAGGAAGCCCATCAGAATCACAGCAGATTTCTCAATGCAAATCCTCAAGGCAGGAAGAGCTTGCAGTTATGTATTTCAAGCCCTAAAGGAATCAGTCTCCAACCCAGATTGATGTACCCTATAAAAATATCTTTCAAAATTGATGAAGAAATAAGATGCTTTCATGACAAAGATCACCTTAGGAACTTCATGAATACCAAACCAGCAATCCAAAAAATTTTAGAGAATATCCTAAGCAAAGACAATGAGGTTTACAACCACAGGAAGCCCAGCAGAATGAAATCATCAGGCAGGACAAGAAATTAAATGAAAAGGGGGAACATCCAACAAAAAGAAAAAGTCATGACAATGATAAGTCAACACTTACCAGTTCTAACAATCAATGTTAATAGTCTCAATTCACCAATCAAAAGAATTAGACTGGCAGAAAGGGTCAAGAAGCAAGATCCAACAATATGATACATAAAAGAAACACACTTAATTTAAAAAGAAAATCATAGACTAAAAGTTAAAGGGTGGAAAACAATATTCCATGTGACAGGAACTTGAAAAAAAAGCAGGAGTGGCTATCCTCTTTGCAGATCAAGTGGATTTCAAACCAACACTTAAGAGAGACAAAAAAGGACACGACATCCTTGTAAAGGGACCAATCCAAGAGGAACAGATGTCAATCATAAATGTATATGCAACAAACCCTAGTGTGCCCAACTATGTAAACAAATACGGAGAAGAAAAATCAAATAAGCACTAATACAATAGTAGTGGGGGACCTCAATACCCCACTGTCAAAAATAAATATATCAACTAGACAAAAAATAAGCAACAAAATACTAGAATACAAAGAAAGTCTGGAATAAGTGAAATTAACAGATGTTTACAGAGTGTTTTTCCCCACAAATTCAGAATACACATTATTTCAGCTGCACGAGTCGTTCTCCAAAATAGACCACATACTCACTCACAGAGCATGTTTAAGTAAATGCAAAGGAATTGAAGTTGTCCTCTGTATATCAGACCACAGTGCAATGAAATTGAAGATCAATAGCAAAAGGAACTGCAAGAATTTCATAAACACATGGAAATTGAAGAACACACTTCTGAATAACCAATGGGTGACAGAAGAAATTAAAGAAGAAATCAGACAGTTCCTACAATTAAATCAAAATGCCAGTACAACATAATGGAATGTATGGGACACCATGAAAGCAGTCTTATGAGGGAAATATTTGTAGCAGTGAATACTCATGTTAGGAAAACAGAGCCCAATTAAACAACCAGATGCTGAACCTCATCCTTCTAGAAAAAGAAGAGCAGGACAAACCCAAAGGTTACACAAGAGAGGAAATTATAAAGGTCAGAGCAGATCAGTGCAATGGAGACTAAGAGAATGATACAAAAAAAATCAATGAAGCCAAGAGTTGTTTCTTCAAAGAATAAACAAAATTGACAAACCCTTAGCCAATCTTATCAGAAAAAGGAATGAAAAGGCCAAAATCCAAGCATTTGGAATGAAAAGGATGAAATTACAATGGACCCAGTAGAAATCCAGAGGATCATCAATACCTACTTCGAGACCCTATATGCCAATAAGATGGAAAACACAGAAGAAATGGACAAATTCCAAGGTATGTATGAATTACCAAAGTTGAATGAAGAAGACCTAAAAATTCTAAACAACCCAATATCAATCAATGAAATTGATAACATAATTAAAAACTTACCAGCTAAGAAAAACTCGGGTTCTCATTGCTTCACTGCTGAATTCCACAAGACATATGGAGAGGAACTACTGCCACTACTGTTTAAACTCTTCAATAAAATTGAAAGGGAAGCAATACTCCCGAATTCATTCCTGGAAGCAAGCATCACATTTATTCCCAAAGCAGAGAAAGACCCAACCAAGAAGGAGAACTATAGCCCAATCTCACTAATGAACATAGATGCAAAAATCCTCAATAAGATACTGGCAAATAGGATCCAGAAGATCATCAAGAAGATCATACACCCTGATCAAATGGGATTCATCCCAGGGATGCAAGGATGGTTCAACATATGCAAATCAATCAATGTAATACACTATATCAATAGAGCCAAGGACAAAAAACATATAAACATCTCAATAGAAGCAGAAAAAGCATTTGACAAAATCCAACATGCATTCATGATAAAAACCCTACAAAAAATTGGAATAGATTGTCTGTACCTCAATCTGATAAAAGCCATCTGTGAAAAACCAACAGCCAATACCATACTAAATGGTCAAAAACTGAAATCCTTCACACTAAAATCAGGAACACGACATGGATGTCCACTGTCACCACTCCTGTTCAATATATTTTTGGAAACATTAGCCACAGCAATTAGACAAGAGAAAGAAATAAAAGGAATAAAGATAGGAAATGAAGAGTCAAATGGGCATTATGTGCAGATGACATTATATTCTATATAGAAGACCCAAGAACTCCACCAAAAGTCTTCTAGACTTAATAACCAAATTCAGTAAAGTAGCTGGATACATGTTCAACACACAAAAATCAATAGCTTTCCTCCACAGGAACAATGGAGTCACTGAGAGAAATAGGGCAAACAATTCCTTTCCCAGTAGCATCAACAAAACTGCAATACTTAGGAATCAACCTAACAAAAGAAATCAAAGACTTTGTCTCTGAAAACTATAGCACTCTGAAAAAAAGAGTTTGAAGATGCTATCAGCAAATGGAGATACATCACTTGCTCCTGGGTAGTAAGAATCAACTTAGTGAAAATGGCCATACTTCCAAAACTGCTGTATAGATTCAATGCAATCCCAATTGAAATTCCAGTAGCATACTTCACGGACCTTGAGAAAACAATCCAAAAATTTATTTGGAAAGAGAAGAGACCTAGAATAGCAAAAGCAATTCTAAGTGACAGAGACATGGCAGCACAGCAAGAGACACCACCAACAGTGTGAAAAGAATACCCACAAGTTGGGAAAATTTTTACCAGCAGTTCCTTAGACAAAGGTCTCCTATCTAGAATATACAAAGAACTTTAAAAAATCAGACCTGCTCAATTTAAATACCTAATCCAAAATTGGGCATCTGAAATGAACAGACATTTCTCAAAGAAATAGAAATAGCAAATAAACATTTGAAAAAATTTTCAACATCACTGATCATTCGAGAGATGCAGATGAAAACAACACTGTGATGCTACCTCACCCCAGAAAGAGTGGCTGCTATCATGAAATCAAACAACAACAAATGCTTGCTGGCCTGTGGGGAAAGAAGAATCCTGCTCCACTACTGGTGGGAGTGTAGACTGGTACAACCACTGTGGAGATCAGTATGGAGATACCTCAAAGAACTAGGACTGGAAGTCCCATTTGACTCAGCTATTTCCCTGCTGGGTATGTTCCCCAAAGAATTAAAAGAATCATACCACAGTGATATATGTGCACCCATGTTCATAGCAGCACAATTTATAATAGCTAAAACTTGGAAGCAGCCCAATTGCCCATCAACTGGAGACTGGATAAACAAAATGTGTTTTTTAAATATCAAATGGAGTACTACTCACACATAAAAAATGAGAAATTGGAGAGATTTATTGCTAAATGGATGCACATTGAGGCGATACTCTTAGGTGAAATAAATAGAACATACACTTGTAAACATCAAATAGTTTCTCTAGTGTGAGAAACTGAAAGTGCAATTAAAGACTAAAAGGTGAAATAGATAATGTGAAATAGGAAGAAAAGGGGCAAAGGGGAAGGGGAAGTGGGAGGAGTAGGGGAAAGGAATGAAGGGAATGGAATCAAAATGAGAAAATGAAAAATGGAAGCAATGTCTTTGAAAATGTGGAGGGCTAGAGGGGTTAAAGGGAGGGAAGGGGAATGGGGAGAAAATAAAAACCAAGAGAGTTTATGTAAAGGTGCAGATTTCCAATGATAAATGTAACTGTCTTGTATACCTAAAATGTACCAAGAAAATTAAAAAAATAAAAATAAGTGAGAAATACATAACTTTCTATATTATATAATATTTGAAACTTTCAGCCTTGGTCCTCTACCACAATTTTACTGTTAAAAAATTGTTTCCATGGCTAATCCACCAGCCTCTTTTCATTAAGAAAAATAAAGCATTTTAATGTCAAGAACAAAGTCTTGCACATAAAAGGATTCATTAATTTTTATATTCTTACCTCTTTCTGTTTTGCTTCTCAAAATGAGAATATTAAGCATTTCACCACCAACTCCATGATGTATATCAAATACTAGAGGATTTGGCATTGGAATCAATGCTTTGTGTTGTTGTTTTTTTATTCTTGGAGTGTGGAGTGAGGATGGAAATTATAATTTGGGAACAATGAAAAGTTCTACAAGAGTGTTTGATCAAAATAACAAACAAAACAAAAACAAAGTGGTCATACCCCACCTGTCATACCCCACTCAGGGTATTGACCATACAATCCCTGAGCGAGTATTTTTCTGTTCAAGATTAGGATGTTGAGTTTGTTTTATTTTCTTATTGGTTTCTCTGATGCTGCCATCATTGCTACCCTCCTATATAATAACTGTGAGTGCGTGCATGCACGCACATACACACATACACACACACACACGGAATATACAGTGTACCAAGGTCCATTTAGTAATCAAATCATCTTTATTAAAACATAAGTAAATCTTGAGATATCAACTGGACATGTTAAATCTTAAGATTATTTCATAATCCATGTTTAAATTAATTGATTGAGTCACATGAAGTTGCTGATTTCAAATCCACATTAGATCTTCAGAAAAATAATTCTATTATCTTGGTTTTAACTAAGTTACCTGGTAATTTTCCTACCTGTTCACAGCCCTCCTGTGAATAGATGGAATAAAGTGCTGTAACTGACTTGTTAGATGCTACCCTTTAGTTCTCATGACTGTCCCCGTGATTCTGCTCCCTGTCCTGCATTGTTCAGTGGGGTTCATTTTATGCCACTGAAGGTATTTTTTGTGATGAAAGTCACTTATCTTTTCCTTGAATTTAAACTTCTACAAAAAGGAGCAGTCTTTTTAAACTTAATATACATTGTTTAATTTGTAACCTAAAGCATTTTTTTTACACCCAGTATACCTTGATTACCATGTTTAACTCTCAGAGATAAAGTGTCTAACCAAGAACAAAAATACTTCTCTGTAATTTAAATTTAGGAAGATTATGGGGTTGAGACATAAAATTCTTTTTTTCTTCTTTCACTTCATTTTTCACCAAAATTCTTCTTCTGCTAAGCCCACAAACATTCAAAACTGGAGATAGGGATATATAAATACTAATGGAGTCAGAGATGATCTATTTGAAAACAAAAATCAAATCCTTAGACTTTCATTTCTTTATGTAGGCTATGCTAGACTATAATTAGTGCAGATTTCCCCATTCAGAGGATAGAATTTCTTTAAAGAAAATTTACAGAATATATTTTCTTAAAATAAAAGTAATGTCAGATTTTATAGACATAATTTGTTACATTATCCAAGAAATAACTGAAGTATGCCAGAAATTATATTTTTGTTTGTTTTTGTAGTGTATGTTTGCAATACATAACAGTTACATGGGTTTTGGAGAATTGGTACATATGTATATCATTGCCAGGTCATTTTCAATCTTTTTACCTCTCCTCCCTACTCTCCCACTTTCTTGATTCCCCCAAAAGAATGCCCCCTCATTTCTTACCATCTCTTCTCTGTTTTACCCATTATTTGTATTTTGAGTTTTTCATATAAGAGAAACTATGCAATATGTAACTTAACCTACTTCACTTAGAAGCCATTTTCCTGCAAATGACATATTTCTTAAAATTTATGGCTAAATAATATTCTATCATGTACATATACACCACATTTTATTTATTGATTCATCTGTTAATAGACACCTAGGCTTTTTCCAGAGTTCAGCTCTTGTGAATTGGACTGCTGTAAACATGGGTATGCATGTGTCATGATAAATGATGTCTTTAACTCTAGCCAGGAAAAGAATAGCAAGGTCAAATGGAATTTCCATATATAGTTTGTAGAACCTCCACACTGATTTCTATAGTGGATGTATTAGTTTGCATTCCCACCAACAATGCAGAAGTGTTCATTTTTCCCCACATCCTCACCAGCACTCATTGTTTTTGGTGTTCTTGATGATATCCATTCTGACTGGAGTAAGATGGAATCTCAGAGTTGTTTCGATTCATTTTCCCAATGGTTAAAGATAAAAAACAGTTTTTCATACATGTATCTTTTAAGAAGTGTCTGTTCAGTTTTTTTCGGCTAAGAAAAAAGATAATTATGAATGCTTGCACATAACCTATTATAGCTAAGCTCACTCAGACTACTACAACCATACAAATATGGACACATAGATATTGAGATGCAGATATATGATGGATTTTGAGTATTAAAAATTATATAAAACTTAATCTATAAAGGTTAGCAGTTGGTGTTGGCTAGCCTATGAGAGTCTTCTTTTTGGTTTTATCATCATGATGCATAGAGTACTAGGATAGAAATTTAATAATCCATTTAATAGTGATTTTGTATTGGCTTATGGAACAACCCTAAATTGGCCGTAGTCCTACCTCGGTTCATAAACTTAATTCTTTTCATGATTTTGGTCACAGAATTTGTTGGTTAAAACCAGAATTGCAGAACAGATTCTCTGACCAGAAATATGGAAAGAATTGTTTGTGACTGAGGTACCACTTACATGCTGGAACTGTGATTCAGCATTTGGGATAAATATATTTAAACTGTTGACATTTTTAAAGATTTAGTTCTATTTAGTTCACTATATACTGATCACATTTATTTAATTCTATGTTTTTAATGATGACTATGACTAAAGACAAGTTTATAGATAATATTAAATAATAGTTCTACAAGTTTGTGAATTAATGACTTGCTTTTTACCACACTTTTTCTTCAAATTTATATAAATTAATAATTTCCCATTCGTAGTTATTGAAGATATTATATGGATTTATGTCATACCTTTTAAAGAAATGTCCTACTCAAAATTAGCTCTTTTATTTTTTAGATGATCTTCAGCTAATCAAGAATAATTTTCCACATTCTACTATTCTTTATCCCAAGAATAACTATTTTCAAAGAGGACAAATTTCAGAGAGCCTGCCTATTTCTGTATAAAGCCTAGTACATGAAGGAAGATGGAGGTTATGAAATCAGATATGATTGCTCAAAATTTATATTTTCTAGTAAGTTAATTGAAACAGGATGAGAAAAAAGGTATATTTTACTGTTTCCACACTTTTGAGCTTACTGTTTTCTTCAAACATAAATTTTTTAATGTAGTTCCCAGAGCTGAACCTTCTTTCTTCTAATCTGTCTTTCCAATGTAGTCAATTTTTCTTTCAGAATTTGAAATAATTCCTTCTCAGTAACTTGGTACTTCAAGATTGTCATCTAATGCTTCTATTTAAAAAAACAACAACAATAATAGTCTCTAGATGGACTGGAAAACCTCCTGTTTAGTGAGTCTTATTTGTTTTGAAAACAACTTTTGGGCAAACTATGAATTTCCACATTCCCTCTCCTTTTCCTTCCCTGAGGTGGGCTCAGAACACAGCTCCAGTGCTGGTGTTGATATTGTGATTAGCTACCAGCCCTGAGTCAGATTTTATACTCACTTCTAACACATAGATTTTTGGTCTGGTCTTTGGTCTCAGGAGTTTTTGTTGTTGTTGTTGCTTGTTTCTATAGAGAGTCATTAAGTTTTTCCCTTAATTTACAAAAACCAACCAAACAAAAATATTAAAAGCATGTTTTATATTAGATTTGGTTATTTTTACTTTCCCATTTTAATGTATATACTGAAGGTGTGCCACATGATGTAATATTCATGGGAAAAGTGATTATCATGGTCAAGCTAACATTCATTTTCTCACATAGTTACTTTGTGTGTGTGTCGGAGATAAAAGCACTTGAACTCTATGCTTAGGAAATGTTCAATATACAATAAAATATTACTAACAATAGTCATATGGTATAGACTAGCTCTTCATTTATTCACCCACATTACAATTTCATACCCTTTGACCAGTATCTCTTCATTCTCCTACCCTACTAACCACAATTCTATTTCTTGTTTCTAAGTACTTTGATAGTTTTAGATTCTTAACATCTAGATCAGTATATATTCCAATGTAAATATTCAGTGTAGGAATGAGCCTATGAGCTCAGCTCAAACCTGACCAAGGGGTGACAAGGATGAAAAATAAAAAGACACAGAAAAAGGTTAAAATCTGGGAGCCAGGGGACTCATGTCTCCCTTTGACATAGAGCCCAAAGTGACTGGCGCATTTTGGCTTTATTCACTCTGACACAGATGCAAGCCATTAGAGTTCCACAGGATTCACGGGTCTCCCACCCTCCATGGTACTTCTCTGGGTAAACATCTTAACCTCAGGTGTTTTTACTTTTCCTTGTGGCATGTTAGCATGCTTGCATGCCCTCTTTCTTCTCAGTGCTCAATGAAGAGGCTAATTAGGCCTCATTCTTCCCATCTGATTGCCACAATTCTGGGAAATTTTTATTAGATGAATGTGTGACTACCTGGCCTTATATTTGCATTATAAGTGATATGAGATTTTGAGAATTGTTTGTTTTACTTACTGTTAACATTGTTCCCTCGGATATCTTAGTTTATTTAATGCAGTTATATGAATTGTTTTGGATACATTTTATGTGCTAGGTTCTTATACACAAAAGAAAAGTCTGCTTGCAAGTTTGACCCTGAACTGGTGCCTGAGAAATAGAACGGTAAAAAGTTCCTTACAGTGATATAAAACTACATAAATGAAAAAAGAAAGGCTTAATAGACTCAGACTTTGTGCAAACAAACTGAACATCTGCTTTTCTTCCGAGTGTCTGGAATTTTTCCATAGGTTAGGCAGAGAACCTACATAATCAATGCTCTCTATAAGTGTTAAACACTGAATTTTTAAGAAGCTTCTCTGGAAAGGCAATACTTCCCAGGTGCCACAGTTCCATGCCAGAAGTAAAAAGTTTGTCTTGAGTGATTGCTCAGGAACAGAACTCTTCTTGTACCTGGTTCATTATGGTCTTTGCTCCAGGTACCTTTTGCCTTTGCTGACTCATCTTTGAATCCTTTCACCATAAGAAATCATAGTTATGAGTAGTACCCTGTGATGAATCCTACAAGCCTTCCTTTTGATTAGCTGAACCTGGTATAGTGTTGGAGATTCCTGACAAAGCTGTGCATAAATTGAGCCAACTGAGAAAAAATATTACCTTTGAGCTATAGACTTGTAAGGGAGATGAAGGAGGAAAGTAAGGGAATAATAGATATTCAAATAGATAATCTCAATGTAATTTGATTAGTAATGACAGAACTGTGTGGAGTGCTATGAAAACATTGAAAAGGGATGTTTATAGGAGTTCAGGATAGGCTTTGAAAATGGGAAAATACTTTGATAGGAAAGAAAGGTAGGCAATACTCAACAAAGGGGAATGAATATGTAAATAAAATAATAATAATAATATTAATAATAATAATAATAATAAAGTCCACAAAAGCAACTAACAATCCTTACTAAATCCCAACATTTATTTAAACCCTTTCTATATATAAACTAATATAATCCTTCATGTCAATCATGTAAAATAGGTGCTATATTTATGCTTTAAAAGTGGAGAAGCTTGGCTACAGAGATTAAGTGTATTGCATGGACTCATACAGCCAATGTACAAAACTCAGGCAATCTGGCACTTACTTTCTGCTAGCTTTTTAAAGAAGGGAAATGGAATAGATTTGTTTAATATTTTATTTTTATTTTTCAATTACAAATTAATTTCTTATAGAGAAAAGGCCTTTAAAATTATATAACATATGAGATGAGATTTGCAAAATAAGATATACTTTTATTAGCTCAATGGGAAAATAAGACTTACCAACACAAATATATAATGCAGCCTAAGACAATATAAACAATCATTATTTCCTTTGTGCATGTGTAGGGTCAGTCATATCCTCACATTACCAAGATCAGTGATACAATCACAATAGCCTTTTAATGAATCATTGCTTCACTTATCAAATAAGATCTAGTCATCCATTGGACAATCTTTAGTTTCTACTATCATATTTGACTTAATTTTTTCAGTGGTGAATGACTTTTTAAAAATATCTTTGTGTGCATAAGCCTTCAGAATTGTTATATAAAAAGTGAATATAATTTATTTTCAAGAAATATTTTCTACTTGATATATATATATATATATACATTGAAATTTTAGATACAATTAGGAGAATAAAGAGGCTACCTTTAACTTTTTCTCCTTCAAAGATGTAAAAAAGCTTAGAGATATAAATGAAGAAGGAAAACAGTACTCTTGTCAGTAGTTGAACTAACATCTTTTGGACCATTTAGTATTTCAGCATCCTCTTTGACTAAACTTCATAATACAACATAATAATGAAAGGACTAACTTCTAATGCAACTTGAAAAGTAAGATTTTCAAGTGATCTGATATGCATAAAAATGATACTTTCATAGATGGAGAATGAAAATCAGAATCTGTATTTGAGCATACTGAGAGTAATATATTAATGGGGTGAATATTTAGGAATTAGCCAAAGATATATCGAAATTATAAACTTTTAGGAAAAGAATTGTTTACATCTGGACAAAATTTAATATGATGCTCAATATAAATTATATACTGAGGATCGCACATTATGTCACTTACATTTATTTATGATTTTTTATTTTTAGGATTATGATTTATAATGGAATTTTAAATTTCCAGCTCTCTTAAAGTTTTGTTTTTATTATTTTTGTAATTATATTTACCATATTTATTTTAATATCCATTTCTGACAACTGCAATATCTATTTCTGTCATAGGTTTGTTTCTGTTGTCTTTTGCTGGCTTCAACACATTTGGTCTTTTTTCTTTGTATTCCTAATAATTTTTTAATGGAACATTGCCCATTGTACATAAAAAATCATAGGGGTAATTTGAATCTGTAGCACTGTTTCCTTTATCAGGAGAAAATACACTTTTACTTCCAGCAGAGGGAAGGTAAATGTTATCTTAGTTTACAGTGTGATTGAAATATATAGTGAATGTTTAAATTTTTTAAAATTACAATTAAAAAAGCACATCATCGTTAATTTCCTTCAAAATATCCACCAATGGAACACACTTATCCCATTCTTCTTGCCACTTTCTGAAACAGTTCTGGAAGTCCTCTTTCATGTCATTATGAGTTGTGACCAAAAATAATGATGAATGCCACTGCTGAGTGTCATTAACAAGGCAGTCTTGTAAAATCATTACCATGTGACTTTATCCATTCTATTCATCAGATCCAGCAACATGCAATTTCTGGTTCTTCCTTGAAGTTAAAATGATCATCAAAGGTAGATATTTTGAATCAATTCAGGACACTGAGGGGACTATTATAGTGCAACTAAGATACTTAGGGAAGAGGTCTTCAAAAACTGCTTTAGAAAGTGGCAAGAATAATGGGATAAATATATTCAAAGGGGAAAAATTTGAAGGGAATTAATACTAATGTGTCTTTTATTGTAATTATCTTTATTTTTAGGTCATACATTGTAATTCAACCAGGAATGGACATCTGTTAATTGCAATTCAGTCTTAGTGAAAGTTGGTTTAATCCTTGGTTTACCCCCAAATAAATATTTTTGCATATGCATATCTGTGTATATATACATACATACACATAAGTACAATATGGATATATCTGGCACATGATTTTGTTCAGCTAACAGAGCTGATATCAGCATTCAGTTCCCAACCAGGATATTTTTCAGGATTCACTCTTATTGATGTTCCTGTATGCTATTTCAGGTTCCTCAATGCCATGAGAAGCTCTATTCCATTTCTTAGCCCAATACACATTGCTTCCAAATTTGCAAATGTTTTAGGAAAAACAGTAATGAATATTTGGTTCACTCTTTTGAACTTCCTTTCTCTCTGGCCTCATGACTTCTCAATACATAGCCTTCAAAATTGTTCAGTGCCTTCTAGCTCATATAATTTGGATTTTCTACAGTTTTTCAAATTTTCTTCACCATAAGTATTGGTCTGCAACAGATTTTCCTGAGGAATCTTCCATGTATTATTAAGGATGCAACATTTAAAGCACATTTAAATATTTTGTTCTCTATAAAGTGTTTAACCAGTTTCAGAATACTTGAATATTATATTTAAAATATTCTCATTGTTTTCAAATAACAATATTTTAAATTGGGGATGAATAATCTACTGTGCTTAAAAGTCACTTAGCATGTAATGTGCAATTTGGTTTAGGAGTTGGTTAGATGAAGATTTTCTAGTCCAGAGCACAGCCAAAGTATGTGATTTTACAATATTATGCCACTCAGAAATTTAACTAACTCCATAACCTTTGCTTCAAGCTCCATACTTTAGCTAGAACCAAGTTGGAAGTGAATTTCTTTTTCTTTTCTTTCTTTCTTTTTTTTTTTTTTTGTACCAGGGATCAAACTCAGGACCTTGCACTTGCGAAGCAGGCATGGTGCCACTGAACTAAATCCCCAGCCCTGGAAGTGAATATCCAATGTGGCTTATGTCTGAACTTAACCCATTTCATTATTTTAATCATTTAATTATTTTGTTTTATTCTTGTAATAAATAAGTTGGTAACAGGTTAAAGGCTTCAGTCTGAATAAAACTAATGTTGACAAATATCCCTCAGAAGAGTTTTCTCTTAATTAAAAAATTCTCATGACAATTTTTTTATAAGCTCCATCCAAAGGGCCTCTACTTTATTTATTTTTTTTCTTAAATAATTTTATTGGTACATTTTAGGTATACAATACATTTACATTTATCATTGGGTGCTTGTACCTGTACATGATATATCTTAGTTCTTATTTTTTCCCCATTACCTGTGCACCCTTCACCCCTCCACCGAAGTCTCATGACAATTTGAACAATTTTTTGTTATACTTTATATTTGCTCATAATAAAGAAATTTCTTTACTATAACAAAAGAACCTACAAATGTGTAAGTATTCTCTGGTCTTGTACGAGTTCAATTCTGATAAAAATGTCATTTCTTTCATTTCCTAATGAGAGCCTTGTCCTTCAGTAAATTCAAGGAAATGCCATTTTATTACTTCATATAACTCATCACTTTGAGTTACTACTAATGCACATTAATATAACATTTCCCCAGAATCCTATTCCACATAACTTTACAAACAAATGAGAAAGGCACATGTGAGGAATTAGATATTTAATCACTTAGTAGCCATCCTTAGAGCTTTGGCACACTGTAGCAAAGCAATAAAATGATTGATTCAAGAAAAGCAGTTAGACTGCAAATTACACTCTGAAATATTTAGTTCCAAAATTTCAAATGTGAGTTATTGTTACTATAGTCCATGGTTGTTCATTCAGGGATTGATAAATTTTATAGATATTTTGTGCAAGTCAATTTTCCAAGAACTTTCTTCCTCATTTCCATCTCCAAATTACAATATTCATTGAATATTCAGGGTCTATGTTCAGGAGGGAGGGTTGTAGGGAAAGTTGACTCTGAATCCACTAGTTATGTACATAGCAGAAAAATTTTACTCCTTATTTTGGAATTTTCATATTATTTGAATAGTCAAGCAGGATAATTTTTCACTTGTAATAATGCAATAATTAAAGTATTATATATGAATAATTTGTTGATGCAACCTCTTATCTCTGACATGTAATCCCATTTTTAATGAATGGATTCATTTGTTTTCCTGCAATCTCAAGAATGAAAAAAATGAGTCTAAGTCTTCATGTAATATAATTTAATTTTCTTTTGAATTTATTCATGTGCTGAGTAAATGCTTTTGCTAAAATGAATTTTTGGTTCTTGTCTCATAGTACTATCTATAAGTTTTAAGGTATGAATTTGTTATAGCTGTGTGAGTGAGTTTGATGCATTTGAGCATTGATTACTTAATCATGCTTCAATCTTATTCTTCACCTGTTACAGGGATACAACAAAAATATATGGATTGATAGATTAAGAATTACGGAAGTAGATACTAGCCACCAAGAATCTCTACATGCAGAAAATAAACATAGGCAAGGGAATAATAAATATTATTATTGGAATTATATTTATTAAGATATATAGCATACTTATGAAGTGTTGGTGTGTTTTCTAAGTGCTTGGAGTTCCTGATATCTTAGCTTCACATAGTTACATTCTTCAAACTTTACTTTTAAAATTTTCTGAAAAATAAAACAAAATGATATTATTTATATGCTATATCACTCATTCAAATATACTATTAAACCATATACATGTTAAAATACTTTAATTTTCAGTATTAAGCATGGATCTTATTTGTACTGCCAATCTAGAAGGTGACACTTGCCGGCAGAAATGCTTCTAGTCATTTTCTCCAGTTGAAAATGGCCTGATCATATTTAAGTGATTTTTTTGACACTGTGCTCTGATGATAGTACACAGCAAATAATGAGTAGAAATAAATATACTGAGTATTAGGAAACATAAGAAATACAATTATCAGCAACATGTGATTTCAGTGTTCTGGACCTTTACAACATGAAGGAATTAATATTAACTACAAGTAAATGAAAATTGAACTGTCTAAATTGCAGGTCAAAAGAACAAAAAAGGTATAGGTTTGGGAAAGGAAGAAAAATTTCCCCCACTGATCCTAGGCTTCAGAATATGACAAATACACTGAATGTCAAGAACTTCTGAGAGTTAATCTCTGTCCTGAAGGACTTTTGTAAGAGCATGGATGCCCATATTTCATGTTTCAGTGAGCCCTTCAATGCTTCTTGGTTTCTTTTACCTTGAACTGCACATTTACCAGTAACAATCTTTACTGCTGCATCCTTCCCGGCCTGCCCAATTATGAGCTGCTCCATTCATTTCCTCTGGTTAAGCAGCACTGTCCTTCTTAGGCCACATTTAACACAGGAAAATAGCTCGTTTACAAATAAAACTTTATCTTTCCCAGGTTAATAAAGAAATGTTGCAAGAGGAAAAATCCTTCCTTGGCTCCCAGTGTCCCAGCTTCCTATGGCACAAGGAAGTTGAGGTAAAGCTGCCTAAATGTACTAAACTTTGGAGAAACATTTTAGTTCTTAGACCAAAATTTTTATACTAATGGATGCTAATTGGCACAAAATTCATTAAAAACCTTAAAATTATTATGTTGAGTCAGGATGAAATATTAGCCCCTGAGGCATGTTTGTCTTGTCCCACAACACCAGTGGTATAAAAAGATTAATTTCACCATAACTCCAGTAGATATGATGAATTTTTAAAAGCATGTTATTGTTTTGGTATAAACACAAATATATCTTAAAATAAAAAATAATTGGTAGAAAATGGCTTTGGGGTTGACTTCCATAGGGATAACATAAATAAGGTGAATAAAACAGCAATTAAAATATAAGGAGGTAAACTCCCTCTAGCACTGTTTTAATGATGGACACATTCCAAGAGATCTCTTATCTCCTCAGGGCAAAGGCTAGAAGTACTTTTTCTGACTCTCAGACACATGGTCATGGCATTGCATTTTGGCTGTCGAGTGAACAGTTTTGATTAAAAAATATATTTGGAAATATACAAAACATGCTGCTTTTCAGGTTGAAAAAAGTTATAGGAATGAGCACTTTAAGAATTTTTTTCTGGTTTTTTTGGTGTATATGAACTTCTGAATATTTGGAATAAAAGCACATTTAAAAAATTGAGATCCTTTTGATGAATTTTATTCAAAAGGAAACAGCATTTTTTCTTTGTGTTAGATTATAGACTGAAAGTGAAATGAATTTTTATTGTATGTAACACTGGTACAGGGTATTAAGTCAGAATTGCTTTGTGATAACTCATTTTAGGATATATGTTCTGTGACATCAAGTGTGTACCAGTTTTGTTCTTTTCTGCTGTAAGATGCTGAACATGTTGCTTGAACTGGCTTCGTGCCTCAGCAGTGCTCTCAGCATGGCTGCTGGGAACCATACAGTCTCTAGAACTTTATCAGTTCTAGTGTACAGTCCTCCAGGAAGGTTGGAATGTAGGGGCTTTGTTGTAAGAACACACATTTCACTTGCAGTATGTCCCCCAGTGGGATAATTCCTTCAATTTAATCATTTACTTGGTAGATTTCAATGCTGTCTGTGCATTTGAACCCCCAGAAATTCTGATTAAATTGGTTATGGGTGAAACTCAGTTGTACTACTTTTTAAAGCTCCTCATGTGGTTTAATATTCAGCAAATGTAGAAAACTCTACATTAGATGATTCAGGCCCATTCACTCATGGCAAGAAAGGGGAACATGCTAACTGTGGCCTTTGCACCTTTGACACAGACTTGGCCATTCCACTTACTCCCTCTGTCCAAAGAGATTCACCAAATCCCACCTTCTAAACTTTGCTTCATTTGTAATAGTAATTTTGGCTTTGTGCTATTTCTTCTGCTTTTGATGTAAGGGTTCAAATTTCTTCTGGGTACTTAGCTTGTGGGTACACAATACTCAAGCCATAATTCAACTCAGATTTACTGTCTGTGACTCAAGGCCAGCCTTTTCTCTTGGCCACATGGGACTAGACTATAGTCCATACTACACAGGCAGATAGACTCACAAAACGATATTTACATTTTGTCAATCATAGTGTATGCCTTTCAATTAAAATTTTTTGAAAGCACAATATCTAGTATCTGCTCCAAAGATCCAGTGGTGCAATAAAAATGCATTAACTTTTTAATTTACAGCTGTTATTAAAACAAGTAGATCTTTGACCGAAAAATTATATAGTCACTTAAACTTATACATTGTAAGTCATCTCTATTGTAAAGTGATTCTAATTGGTTTGACTATCTTTTATTAAAAAGTATAAGTTCTTTGAAGGGTGGAAAATTCTGCTACAAAAATTCTAATTGTCATGTAATTATAATTATCATGCTACATTGAATATGGTGATATATATTAATAGTACAATTTGGTAACAGCTTCATATGATAGTAGAAAGTGTTGAAAACAAAACTACATTCATCAAATAAAATATATGAATAGCTCAAAATTTTGTTTAGAAGGAAAAAAACTTTCTTCTAAGACTTGCATTTTAATTGTATTATTTGCTGAATGCCTCACCATGAGGAGTTTTAATTGAATACAAATCTGTAGGCACTGAAAATTTATGTAATGCCATTAATATTCCTTTTAGATTTTCCAGCTATTATCAAAACAAATACTCAAGTATAAGATTTGTAAAAATGCAAGTAGTGAGTTTCTTACTTAATAAACAGCTTTGAAATAACACCAAAATAATATAAGTTCTAATGATAACTTACAAATTTCTAATAATCTTCCTTTTCATTTTACATGGTTGAATACTAATTGTATTAAGACTCCTCAGTATATTTTAGCAGGTTTGTAGTGAACTCAAATGTATTATTTGGAATCAGCTACAGGGTCATATTATCATCTCTATAAAGTACCTGTGACACATATGAAATCCTTTAGTCACTTCATAGATTAGGCAATTGACAATATGATGATACTTTCTGCTGATTACTCACACCACTTAAGAGTAAGTTCCAGTAATATTTCCAAACTGAACTAGAAGGTAGTCACTGAGGCAAAAACCCCTGGCTGAGTTACAGAGGTCATATAATTTTATTGCTTGAATACTTTGAAGTAATAGAAACCAGATTGAGATACTTCTTAAGTCATTGGGCAAGTTAATAATAAAGGTATTGGGGCATAGCTTAATATTCAGGGACATAAATTCATCTAGTCCTCACTTAGATAATAATAGCAGAGAAAATCATTAGGATCTTGCCTCTACCCTCTTTATTCTCCCCTTGCTTGTTTGTTTTACTGTCAGAAATAATTTCTCAGATAACAAAAGGGATAGTGTGCATAGTGGAAGACATGATTAATAAACCTAGAGCAGACAAAGATTTTAAAAAATAGAGGAGCTGAGGAACATGATGGAATCCCAACATAGGAAACAAATGGAATCCATAAAACAGATGGAAACAGATTTCCAAGAGATTAAAAACTCCATTGAAAGGTTATGCAGCAGAATGAGCCAATGTGAGGGCAGAATATCAGATATAGAAGACAAGATTGCAATTAGTGACCAGGAAGAGAAAAATTTCTTAAAAATAGTAAGAGACCATGAGAAATCAATCCAGCAGCTGCTAGATGATGCAAAAAAAAAAATAACATGAGACTGATCGAAGTCAATGAAGAAACAGGAGAGAGTGCAAATGACATAAAAAATTTATTCACAGAAGTAATGGCAGAAAAAGTCATGACAAGGATAAGTCAATACATATCACTTATAACCGTCAATGTTAATGGTCTCAATTCACCAATCAAAAAAAAAATAGACTGGCAGAATGGATCAAGAAGCAAGATCCAACAATATGCTGCATAAAAGAAACACACTTAATTCAAAAAGAAAATCATAGGCTGAAAGTTAAAGGGTGGAAAACAATACTCCATAGGGCCAGAACCCCCCAAAAAGCTGGAGTATTTATCCTGTTTGGAGATGAAATGGATTTCAAACCAAAACTACTTAAGAGGGACAAAGAAAGACACTACATCCTTGTAAAGGGACCACTCCAAGTGGAAGAGATAACAATCATAAATTTATATGCACCAAATACTAGTGTGCCTAATATATAAAACAAATACTAACAGACATGAAAAATCAAATAAGTACTAATACAATAGTAGTGGGGGATCTCAATACCCACCATCACAAATAGATCAACTAGAGAGAAAGTAAACAACAAAACACTGGATCTCAATCAAACTCTTGAACAAATGAACTTAACAGATGTTTACCGAGTGTTCCACTCAACAAAATCAGAATATACACTCTTTTTGGCTGCACATGGGTCATTTTCCAAAACAGAGCACATACTTGCTCATAGAACATGTTTAAAGAAGTGCAAAGGAATTGCATTAATCCCTTGTATATTAGCAGACCAGAGTGCAATGATATTAGAGATAGCTAGCAAAAGAAACCACAAGAATTTCATAAACACATGGAAATTGAAGAACACACTTCTGAATAACCAATGGGTCACAGAGGAAATTAAAGAAGAAATCTGACAGTTTCTACAATTAAATGACAATGACAATACAACATATCAGAATCAATGGGATACGATGAAAGCAGTTTTATGAGGGAAATTCACAGCAGTGAATATTCATATTAGGAAAACAGAGCAAGCCCAATTAAAAAACCTGATGTGGAACCTTCTGAAGCTTCTAGAAAAAGAAGAGCAGGACAATCCCAAAGTTCATACAAGGGAGGAAAATACAGATCAGAGCAGAAATAAATCCAATGGAGACTAAGAGAATGATACAAAAAAATCAGTGAAGCCAAGATTTGGTTCTTTAAAAGAATAAACAAAATTGACAAACCGTTAGCTAGCCTTCTCAAAAAAAAAAAAAAAAAAAAAAAAAAAGGGAAAGAAAAGAAAAGACACAAATCTATGTAGTTAGGATTGAAAAAGGTGAAATTACAATGGACCCCTTAGAAACTGGGAGAATCATCAATACCTACTCTGAGAACCTGTACACCAATGAGATGGAAAACACAGAAGAGATGGACAGATTCCTAGATGTGTAGGAATTACCAAAGTTGAAGAAGATATAAAAGTTCTAATCAACTCAATATCAATTAACAAAATTGAAAACATAATTACAAATTTACCAGTTAATAAAACCTAGGCCTGATGGCTTCACTGCTGAATTCTACAAGACATTTAAGAAGAGCTATCGCCACTACTATTTAAACTCTGAAATGAAATTGAAAGGGAAACAGTACTCCCAAATTCATTCCTGGAAGCAAGTATTCTCTTGATTCCAAAAGGAGAGAAAGACCCAACTGAAAAAGAAAACTATAGGACAATCTGCTAATGAACATAGATTCAAAAATCCTCAATAAGATACTGGCAAATAAAATTCAGAAGATTATCAAAAGATCATATACCTGACCAAATGGGATTAATCCCAGGGATGCAGGGATGGTTCAACACACACAAATCAATAAATGTAATACTCTATAGTAACAGAGTCAAGGACAAAAACCATATGATCATCTCAATGAGGCAAAAAAAAGTGTTTGACAAAATCCAAAGTGTATCCATGATAAAAACCCTACAAAAAATTGGAATAGATGATCTCTACCTCAACCTGATAAAAGCCATTTATGAATAACCAACAGCCAATATCACACTAAATTGTCAAAAACTGAAATCCTTCACACTAAAATGAACAAGAAAATGTTGTCCACTATCACCACTCCTGTTCAATATAGTTTTGGAAACATTAGCCACAGCAATTAGACAAGAGAAAGGCATAAAAGGAATAAAGATAGGAAACAAAGAAGTTAAATTGTCATTATTTATAAATGACATGATACTCTACACAGAAAATCCCAAGAACTCCTCCAAAAGTCTTCTAGACTTAATAAACAAATTCAGTAGATTAGCTGGATTCAAGGTCAACTCACAAAACACAATAGCTTTCCTGTACACAAAACACAGACTTACTGAAAAAGGAACTGGAACAACAACTCCCTTTACAATAGCATCAAAAAAATGATATACCTAGGAATCAACCAAACAAAGAAAATCAAAGACCTCCACTCTGAAAACTATAGCACTCTGAAAAAAGAGAACCAAGAGGCTATCAGAAAATGGAAAAGCATTCCTTGCTCCTGGGAAAGAAGAAACAATATAGTATAAATGGCCATAATTTCAAAATTGGTATATAGATTCAATCCCATCCCTTGAGAAAACAATCTAAAAATTCATTTGGAACAAGAAGAAACCTAGAATAGGAAAAGCAATTCTAAAGAAAAACAAGGTAGGGGATGTTACAATCCCTAACCTGAAATTATACTACAAAGCTACTGTGATAAAAACAGCATGGTACTGGGAAAGAAACAGACCCGAGGACCAGTGGAACAGATTAGAAGATGCAGAAACAACTGCAGATGCACTCAGCCATCTCATCTTTGACAAAGGATCCAAACAACCTCCCTGGAGGAAAGATAGGTTCTTTAATAAATGGAAAAATTGGGTTTCAACTTGCCAATGATTCAAACTAGACCTGTATCTCTCACCATGCACTAAACTAAAATCAAAATGGATTAAAGATCTAAATATTAAAACAGAAACACTAAATTGGCTCTAAGAGAGGTTAGGTAGATCTTTTGAAGACATTGGCATAGGAAAAGATTTCATGAACAAAACCTCAGTTGCCCATGAACTAGCACAATCAATCATCAAATGGTATCTCTTCTTATTAAAATGTTCCTGCACAGCAAGAGAAACCACCAACAATGTGAAGTGGCAGCCCACAATGTGGGAGAAAATTTTTACCAGCTCTTCCTCAGGCACACCTCTCCCATCTAGAATATATAAAGCATTTTAAGATTTCCAAAATTTAAAGACCCAATCCAAAAATGGGCATCTGAAATGAAGAGACATTTCTCAGGCAAAGAACTAGGGATAGCAAGTAAACATATGAAAACATGTTCAACATGTCTGGTCATTCAAGAGATGCAAATGAAAACAACATTGTGTTCTACCTCACCCCAGAAAGAATGGCTGCTATCAAGAAACCAACCAATATCAAATGCTGGTGGGGCTGTGGAGAAAAAGAAATCTTTTTCCACTATTCGAGGGAGTGTAGACTGGTGCAACCAATGTACAAATCAGTATGGAGCTACTTCAAAGAACTATGACTAGATATCTCATGTGACCCAGCTATTCACCTCCTGGGTATCTTCCCAAAAGAGTTAAAAGAATCATACCACAGCAATATATGTGAAGCCATGTTCATAGCAGCACTGTGTATAATATCTAAAACTTGGAAACATCCTAGTAGCCCATCAACTGGAGACTGGATAAAGAAAATGTTTTTTTTTTTGTTTTTTTTTTTAATAAAATGGAGCACTACTCAGCCACGAAGAATGAGAAAGTAGAGACATTTATAGGTACATGGGTGCACATTGAAGCAATACTCTTATGTGAAATAAATAGGACACACATGTGTAAATACCAAATATTTTCTCTGGTGTGAGAAACTGAAAGTGTGAATAAGGACCAAAACATAAAATAGATAATGTGAAATAGGAAGAAAAGGTGCAAAGGGGATGTGGGAGGGGTATGAGGAAGAAAAGAACGATGAAAGTAACGTGAGAAAATGAAAAAAAAATTGAAAGTCTTTGTAAATAGAGAGGGCTGGAGGGGTTGAAGGTAGGGCAGGGGAATAGAGAAAAAATAAGAATCAAGATATATTATGTAAAGGTTCAAATTCCCAAAGATGAATGTCATATTGTATACCTAAAATGTACCAATAAAATATTAAAAATGAGAAAGATCTGTTGAAAATACTCTTTTGTTATGTAATCTAATGAATTGCTAATCTCAAGTAATTTTCACGTAACCAAGAATCATTTAAAGCTTTTTATGAGCTAATATTATGTCCAGTTCAGATTCCTGTTTGTACTAGAAATATTCAAATTATAAATCTTGAAAATAATTATAACAGCAGGATCCTGGCTTGCAGTCTTGCCCAAGCAGTTTCAATATAGTAAAGTTTAATTGCTCTCAAGACTGGTAGAATGTATTTTTGTGGGTAAGGCAATTGGATTAATATTTTATTCACAGTAATCAATAAGTATGTAGTCTGGTCTTTTTACTTTTCTCTTTCAATGGCTGGATATTAGGCAAAAACTAATCATTCAGACTCTTTCAAAAGAGTCATTCTGTTTTTATGTTGCACTAATTTCTGATTTCTGCCTCAGGGAATTTAACAGTAAATATAATTTTCTTTTGTGATGACTAAGGCAGCTTAAAACATTAAAGTTTTTTTGGAAAAAAACCTTTTCAAAAACATGAGGTGAAAAGTTCAAAGATCCAGCTTCAATGGCAAATTATGACTTTATTTTATTAAGGCGAGTTTATTCTCTTTGATTCAGTGAAAGGAAACCACATACTTGGCCCCTGCTAATTGCCTTAACTGTAGCACATATTGTAATCATATTCATTTTGACCGTTAATTGGCTTCCATGATCCATTTGATGTCCATGATCCTGTTACCTTTATGAGAAGAAAACATCACAGTTTTAGTTCCCAAAGTTAAAGTCAATAGATGTGCGAATATATATTAGTTTCCCATTATTGCCATAATTAACACATCTTCAGTGGCTTCAGACAACATAAATTTATTAGTTTATACATCTGCAGGTCAGAAATCCTGCATTGATTTCACTGGCTTTGAATCCAGGGGTCAGAAGAATTGCAGTTCCTTCCAGAGGCTTTAGGGTGAATCCATTTCATTGCTTTCAGACTTCTAGATAGAGGCTGCCTTAGTTTATGGCCCCCTTCCTCCATCTTCAAAAGCAGCAAAGTTCATTCTGGCACCATTTTTCTGTTGTTACATTTCTCTGTGAGTACAGCTGGGAACAACTTTGCACTTTTAAAATTTAAGATTTACATTTTAAAAATCTATATAATTTGACTAGACTTACCTGTATAATTCAGGGATACTTTCCCTATCTCAAAATCCTAAAACTCAAAAGCATCTGCCACATTCCCTTTGCTATGTAATGTAACATATTAGAATGTGGTCAGTATTTTTATGTGGAGAGGGATAATTAAAATAAATTTTTTCAGAAAGATGGAAATGATTCTGCCTACCACAGCAGTACACAGAACTATTAAGGAAAATGTGCAAATTAATTTTTGATAGAAAGTTTTTCTACATAAGTGACTTCTTTTGATTCTTACTATGGGAAGTATTTTATTTTCCTGGTACTTTACTTTTTATTTTCACTTTAAATATGTGAAACCTGAATCCCCAGAAATTAGCACAAACCATGGTTCAAGTCAGAAAAGAAGCCAAAGATTCTGAGAAAGAAGACTTCCTCTTCCTATGAGCATTGTTCTCCATATTGTTCACAAGAGAGGAAGTGGGTAAGGATATGCTAAAATAATCATGGGCTCGCCTCCCAGTGACCAGCTTTACCATCCTCACCTCTGGCCTCCTGGATGTGCTAGTACCTGGTTCCACACTACAGAGGCACAGGGGATCATAAAGGCCACTGTCCTGAGTTCCAGAAGATAGAGAAGAAGTGAATAACAGAAAGACCATCTTTCTCAGGCTCCTTGATGAAAATTGAGGTCCACTGGAATGAAGAGAATCTAGGCAATAAAGGCACACCAGACCACCATACTTGGTAAGTTGGAGTGATCATCACCTCCCATTGGAACCTGGACCATCTTAAGGGGAAGGGCAGCTGGAACCTTCAGTAGAACCTTGCAGAGTTCAACTCTGCAGGAGGACAGGGAGCTCAACTTGGGACTTGCAGCTAGAAATCTGCCTGAATCTCATGGGTCTGCTACTGGCTTGGTGAGACTCGTTGACTTATATCTGCACACTGCTGCCCACTTTGTCTATTGTAACAGCAGAGATGTACTCTGAAGGAGGCCCTTCATTTTTATTTTTTATTCATTATTTTCAAAATTATTTTTTTCTCTTATTTTTAATTTTTTTGACTCTTTTCAAATTTTTCTTTTTTCTTCATTTTTTCTTTTTCTCTTTTCTTTCTCTCCCTATCTCACTCTCTTGTTCTGTCACTGCTCCAAATTGTTCTTCCTCTCCCTTTTTGTTCCTGTTCTGGCCCTAATTTGGATTTCTTCTTTCTTTTTCTGTTCTTCTCTCTTTTTCCTTCTCTCAGTTGTCATTAGTCTTAAAGAAAGTAAATAGTTTCTAGATTCCCTATTGCTGTTAGGTTGTTCTGTTCTCATATTTGTTCTTTCATTCTGTCTTTCGTCTTGTCTTCAACTGTTTCCTAGCTTTTGCATGATCTTCCTGTCTCCTCTGGCCTCACTGCTAACCTTTCTCTATCCTTCTATGTATCTACCCCTCCCTCCCCAACTCCTCCTAAGTCCCCATCCTGAAGGCTAAAGTTGCTATATTGAAGAGTTTATTCACTAAAAACATATGTTGGGCTGGTCCTGGATTTTGATTTAATTCACACAGTTAAAGATAATAGATTAATAACTACCACAAATTGATATTTTCTAAGCTGTGCTTGATGCTATTGTGTTGCTGATTGTATCACTTGGGCTAAGGTGTTGTGATTGATGTAATCAGTTGTCCTTCCAGGTATAATGAAAATGAGATAGCCTCAGAGTGATTAGAGACTCAAAACCTAAAGACCAGCTATATCTGGAAGACACCTCTGAGAAACAATCATTCCATAAGGGTTCTAATTACAAGCAACAAAGATACTTTCAATAAGCAATTTCAAAGTATCAACCCAGGAGTTAAACCAAGGACAGTACCAAAAACAAAAATGAGAAGACATTTAAGAAAGGCACAAACTCAGACTTCCACCCCACCAAGGGTAAACCCCACGGAAAACGAGGTGGCAAAGTCCAATAATCAACCACCTGAACACCCTGAACTGATAGCACAGGAAGTAACAAAACAGATGAATGAGCCTCTAGAAAAATTCAAAGCAGAAATAATTTCCCAGATAACTACAGAGATGGAGAGCAGAATGAAAGACATGATTAGAGATGCTAGAACAGAAACAGATAAAAAAATGGACGAGCTCGGGACCATGATGGAAACCATGAATGCCCAGCATAAGAAAGAAATGGAAACCATGAATGCTTTACATAGGAAAGAAATGGAATCCATGAAACAGATTCAAACAGATACCTAGGAGATTAAAAACTCTACTGAAAGCATACAAAGCAGACTGAGCTAATCTGAAGAGAGAATATCAGATATAGAAGACAGGATGGCAGTCAGTGACCAAGAAAGGAGAGATGTCTTAAAAATACCAATGGACCACGAGAAATCGATCCAACAGCTCCTAGATGATGCAAAGAAGAATAATATAAGATGGATAGGAGTCCATGAAAAAGCAGGAGAAAGTACAAATGACGTAAACCATTCACAGAATTAATGACAGAAAACTTCCCAAACAGAGCAAAAGAATTTGACCTACACATAAGTGAGGCATATAGGACTCCAACTAGCCATGATCAAAAAAAAAAAAAAAATCTTCACCTAGACACATAATAATCAAGATCCTGGAAACCCAACAGAAGAACAAAATACTACAAGCAGTTAGAGAAAAGAAACAAATCAAATGCAAAGGAAAGCCCATCAGAATCACAGCAGACTTTTCGACACAAACCATCAAGTCAAGGAGAGCCTGGAGTGAGGTATTTCAAGCTCTAAAAGAAAACAAACTCCAGCCTAGACTAATGTATCCTGCAAAGCTATCTTTCAAAATTGTTAAGGAAATAAGATACTTTCATGACAAAGAACACTTGCGAAACTTCATGAATACCAAACCAGTACTCCAAACAATTCTAAACAATATCCAGAAAAACATAACAAAGGTCACAACTCCATGAGCCTAACAGAGCAAATTCATCAGGCAAGGCAAGAAATTAAAAGAAGTGGGAAAAAAATTAAAAAAGAACCAAAAACAGGAAAATAACATGACAATGATAAGTCAATACATCACAGTTATAACCGTCAATGTTAATGGCCTCAATTCACCAATCAAAAGAAATAGCCTGGCAGAATGGATTAAGAAGCAAAACCCAAAAATATACTGTATATAGGAAATGTACCTAGTTCAAAGGAAACTCATAGACTGAAAGTAAAAGGATGGAAAACAGTTCTCCATGGGACAGGAACCTGGGAAAAGCAGGGGTAGCTATCTTATTTGTAGACAAAGTAAATTTTAAACCAAAACTAATTAAGACAGACAAAGAAGGACACTACATATTTGGAAAAGGAACAATTCAAGAGGAAGAGATGACAGTCATAAATATATATGCACCAAATACTAATGCCCCCAACTGTACAAAACAAATATTAGGGAACATGAAAAACCAAATAAACACTAATACTATTGTAGTGGGGGACCTCAATACCCCACTGTCACAAATAGACAGATCATCTACACAAAAAATCAACAACGAAATTCTAGAACTGAACCAAGCTTTTGAACAAATTGACTTAATAGATGTCTGCAGAGTGTTCCACCCCACAAAGTCAGAATACGCATTGTTTTTGGCTGCACACGGGTCATTCTCCAAAATAGACCACATACTAGCTCACAAAACATGTTTAAGTAAACGCAAAGTAATTGAAGTTATTCCCTGTATATTATCAGAGCATAGTGCAAGTAAACTGGAGATCAATAGCATAAGAAACTGCAAGAACTTCACAAACATGTGGAAACTGAATACCACTCTCCTAAACAACCAATGGTTCACAGAGGAAATTAAAGAAGAAATTAGACAGTTTCTACAAATAAATGATAATGCCAATACAACATACAGGAATCTATGGGACACAATGAAAGCAGTTCTACAAGGGAAATTCATAGCAGTGAATGCCCACACTAGGAAAACAGGATGAGCTCAAATAAACAACCTAATGCCAAATCTTAAGCTCCTAGAAAAAGAAGAACAAGAGAAACCAAAAGCTCATACAAGGGCGGAAATTATAAACATCAGAGCAGAAATAAACACAATGGACACTAAGAGAATGATACAAAAAAAATCAATGAATCACAGAGTTGGTTTTTCTAAAGAATAAACAAAATCAATAAACCCTTAGCCAACCTTATCAAAAATGGAAAGAAAAGGCTCAAATCCATGTAATTAGGAGCAAAAAAGGTGAAGTCACAACAGATCCAGCAAAAATCCAGGGCATCATCAATACCTACTTTGAGAACCTGTACTATAATAAAATGGAAAACACAGAGGAAATGGACAGATTCCTAGATACATATGAATTGCCAAAGTTAAATGCAGAAAATATAAAAATTCTAAACACCCCAATTACAATCAGTGAAATTGAAAACATAATTAAAAATTTACCAACAAAGAAAAGCCCAGGGCCTGATGACTTTACCGCTGAATTCTACAAGACATTTAGAGAAGAACTATCACCATTGCTCTTTAAACTTTTCAATGAAATTGTAAGGGAAGCAATACTTCCAAATTCATTCCTGGAAGGAAGTGTTACTTTGATCCCAAAACCAGGGAAAGACCCAACCAAAAAGGGGATTAAAGGCCAATTTCCCTAATGAACATAGATGCAAAAATCCTCACTAAGATGCTGGCAAACAGAATGCAGAGGGTCATCAAGAATATCATACACCCTGACCAAGTCAGATTTATCCCAGGGATGCAAGGATGGTTCAACATATGTAAATCAATAAATGTAATACACTATATTAACAGAGCCAAGAACAAAAACCATATGATCATCTCAATAGATGCAGAAAAAGCACTGAACAAAATTCAACACCCATTCATGATTTTAAAAAGCCCTGTAGAAAATTGGAATAGATGGTCTGTATCTCAACTTGATAAAGGCCATTTATGAAAAACCAATAGCCAACATCATACTAAATGGTCAAAAACTGAAAAACTTCATGCTAAAATCAGGAACAATACAAAGATGTCCACTATCACCACTCCTGTTCAATATAGTTCTGGAAACATTAGCCACAGCAATTAGAGAAGAGAAATAAATAAAAGGAATAAAGATAGGAAAGGAAGAAGTTAAACTGTCATTATTTGCTGACAATATGATACTCTACATAGAAGACTCTAAAAACTCCACCAAAAGACTTCTAGACCTAATTGACAGATTCAGTAGAGTAGCTGGATACAAGTTCAACACGCAAAAATCAATACCCTTCTTGTACACAAATAACAGACTCACTGAAAGAGAAATTATCAAAACAATCCCTTTCACAATAGTACCCCCAAAAATGAAATATCTAGGAATCAATCTAATGAAGGAAGCAAAAGACTTCTACATTGAGAACTGCAGCACTCTGTTAAAAAAGATAGAAGAGAATGTAAGAAAATGAGGGTAGGGGAAGTAGAAGGGGAAGGGGAAAGGAAAGAAGGGAAAGGAAAAATTATGAGAAAAGGACAAAATAGAAACAAAGTATTTGTAAATAAGGAAGGGTGGAGGGGGGAATGGAGCATACAGAATGGGGAAAAAAAGAACCAAGATGCATCATGTACAGGTACAAGCACCCAATGATAAATGTAAATGTATTGTACACCCAAAATGTACCAATGAAAGAATGTAAGCCAAAAAAAGAAAATGGGGAGACATCCTGTGTTCCTGGGTAGGAAAAAACCAATATAGTAAAAATGTCTATACTTCCAAAACTGCTATACAGATTTAATGCAATCCTGCTTGAAATCCCAACAGCATATTTCACAGAACTAGAGAAAACAATCCGAAAGTTCATATGGAACCAAAAGAGACCTAGAATAGCAAAAGCAATTCTAAGCAACAGGGTTATAGCAGGGGGCATCACAATTCCCAATTTGAAACTGTACTACAAAGCCAGTATGACAAAAATAGCATGGTACTGGCAAAGAAACATACCCAAGGATCAGTGGAAGATTAGAAGATGCAGAAACTCCAGATATACTCAGCTACCTCATCTTTGACAAAGGAGCCAACCATCCTCACTGGAGAAAAGATAGCCTCTTTAATAAATGGTGTTGGAAAAACTGGATTTCAATGTGCCAAAGATTAAAACTATACCCTTATCTTTCACATGCACTAAAGTAAAAACAAAGTAGATTAAAGATCTAATATTTAAACAAGAAGACTAAACTTGCTGGAAGATAAGTTAGAACTCTTGAAGACATTGGCATAGGAAAAGACTTTATGAACAAATCCTCAGTAGCACAGAAACTAGCACAGAGAATCAACTGGGATCTCATCTTATTAAAAAGCTACTGTACTGCAAGAGAAACCACCAACAGAGCTAAGAGGCAACTCACATTGTGGGAAAAAAATTTTACCAGTTGTTCCACAGACAAATGTCTTCTATCTACCACATATAAAGAACTCAAAAAATCAGACCCCCTAAATATAAAGACCCAATTCAAAAATGGGCATGTGAAATGAACAGATGTTTCTCAAATAAGTAAAAGCAGCAAATAAACATATGAAAAAATGTTCAACATCACTGGTCATTGGAGAGTTGCAAATGAAAACAAAGCTGACATTCTACCTCACTCCAGAAAGAATGGCTGCTATCAAGAAATCAAACAATAACAAATGTTGGCCATGTTTTGGGGAGAAAGGAACACTTGTTCATTGTTGGTGGAAGTGCAGACTGGTACAACCATTGTGGAAATCAATATAGAGATACCTCAAAAACTGGGATTAGAGGTCCCATTTGACCCAGCTATTCCTCTACTGAGTATCTTCCCAAAAGAGTTAAAAGAATCATACCAAAGTGATATATGCACACCCATGTTTATAGTGGCACAGTTTCTAATAACTAAAACTTGGAACCAGCCCAATTGCCCACCAACTGGAGACTGGATAAAGAAGATGTGGGTTTTTGTTTTCATAAAATGGAGTATTACTCAGCCACGAGAAACTAGAGACATTTATAGCTAAGTGGATGTAGACTGAGACCATACTCTTAAGTGAAATAAATAGGACCCACGTATAAATACCGAATAGTTTCTCTGGTGTGAAAAACTAAAAGTGTAAATAAGAATCAAAATGTATATATTGTATGCCTAAAATGTACCAATGATTAGAATGAATAATTGATAATGCAAAATAGGAAGAAAAGGTCCAAAGGGGTAGGGGTAGTGGGAGGGGCAGGGGAAAGGAAAGAAGGGAAAGGAAAAATGATGAGAAATGGAAAAAATGGAAATAAAGTATTTGTAAATAGGGAAGGGTGGAGGGCATGAAGGGAGGGCTAGGAATGGGGAAAAAAATAAGAACCAAGATGCATTATGTAAAGGTACAATTCCCAATGAGAAATGTAACTGTGTTGTATACCTACAATGTACCAATAAAAGAATTTAATACAGAAAAAAGAATCAAAATGTGTAATTGATATTGTGAAATAGGAAGAAGCTGTCTAAAGGAGTAGAGGCAGTGGGAGGGGTAGGGGAAAGGAAAGAAGGGAAAAGAAAAAATACGGGAAAAGTAAAAACAGAAACAAAGTCTTTGTAAATAGGGAAGGGCAGAGAGGGTGAAGGGAAGGCAGGGGAATGGGGAAAAAAATAAGAGCCAAGATACATCATGTAAAGGTACAAGATCCCAATGATGTGTGTAACTATATTGTATACCTAAAATGTACCAATAAAATAAATACTAATCATCAATCAATCAGTCAATAAAATAATCATGGATTATTTAGTCTCTATACTAGAAATCACTAGGAAAGTGGGCTATTTATGCAGGTTCTTAAGAGTTTCTTCTTAGTGACAATCATACCAAATATCCCCTCAGACTTAAAATATTACTGAGGTATACTTGACAATATAAAAGTTAAAAATAAAATTTGATTTGATGTACAAACATCATAAAAATCACCACAGTTAGTTAAGATAATTAAGATATAAATTGTTTCTCTTTTCCGTAAGAATAGTTAATGTCTACCCTGTGAGCAAATTTCTGTTTTTGGTTTTGTTTTTGTCTTTTTCTGGTACTGGGGATCAAATTCAGGACCTGATGCTGGTGAGGCAGGCATGGTGCCACTGAGCAAAAACCCTGGCCCATGTTTCTTTTTTTAATTAGTGTATGTTTGTGATTCAAAATGATTACATTAGTCTTGCAGAACTGGTACATATACATATTACATCTTAATTTTTTTTACTTCCCCTTCCCTATGTTCTCATCTCTCCCCATATCTAGAACCCATTCCCATTTCCACAAAGTCTACCTTCCTGTCTCCTGTCACCTATTTTTATTTTTCTCTTTAAATTATTTATGTTTGCATCTGCAAACTTCATATACACAAAAAATATTGTTAACTACACATTAGATAGCTTACTCATCTTGTACAAAGGAAATATTGTAGGCTTTGATCAACATCTGCTCATTTCCTAGCAACCACCCTTTTATTCCCTGCTTTTGAATTCAACATACATATAAAGAAAATAATGTAGTAATTTTCTTTCTGTGCCTTTCATTTAGTATAATGTCTTTTAGGTTCATCCATATTCTCTCAAATGATAGGATTTCCTTCTTTTTTAAAAGCTTCATAGTATTCCATAGCATACATAAACTACACTCTCATTATCTGTTTATGCATTAGTGGGCATTTAGATTGTTTATATATCTTGGCTAAAATGAATAATTCTGTAGAAAACATAGAAGGTGTTGATCTCCTCAACATTTAATTTCAATTCCTTTTGATACATAGCCAGTAATGGAATTGTTGGATTGTAATGTAGTTCTATTTTTAATTTTTTGAGGAACTCTCGTACTGTTTTCTGATTTTAAAATGAGTCTCTTCTATATAGTATATCAGTAGATTTTGTTTTTGTCATTTTATGTTATTTTTATCTATTCAGCCACTGCATGCCTTTTGGTATGTTTAGTGCATTAATTAAGGTAATTTTTGGTAAATGAAGATTACTGCCTTTTTGTAGTTGTTGGCTTCTATCTTCTGTTGGCAATGAATGATTTTTACAGATTTTTTTCATTTTTCCTTTACCTTTTATAACCTTCTTAAAGGTTTTGTCTATGTGTTTACCTAAAGGCTTATACAGTTTCTTTTAGTTGTTACCTATCTTTGAAAAGATTCTTCTAAAATATTTTTCTTTTTTCTTTTCTAACTAGGTAATTTCAAATAACCTGTCTTTAAGTTTGTAAAGTCTTTCTTTTGTTTGATTGAGTTTACTATCAAAGCTCTCTATGGTATATTTTCCATTTCATTACTACACTATTCTGCTACATAATTTCTAAGTGTTTTTTTTTTCTTAAATTCTTTTATTGGTACGCTTTAGGTATACTACACATTTACATTTCTCATTGGGAACTTGTACCTTTACCTGATGCATCTTGGTTCTTATTTTTTCCCCATTCCTAGCTCTCCCTTCATCCCCTCCACTTGTCCCTATTTACAAAGACTTTATTTCCATTTCTCATCATTTTTCCTTTCCTTTCTTTCCTTTCCCCTGCCCCTCCCACTACCCCTACCCCTTTGGACCTTTTCTTCCTCTTTTGCATTATCAATTATTCATTCTAGTCATTGGTACATTTTAGATATACAATATAATGACATTCATCATTGGAAATTTGCACCTTTACATGATCTCTCTTGTTTCTTATTTTTCACCCTTGCCCAGTCCTCCCTTCAACCCCTCCATCCCCTCCTATTTACAAAGATTTTGTTCCTAGTTTTCCATTTTCTCATATTAATTCCATTCCCTTCTTTTCTTTCCCCTAGCCCTCCCACTTCCTTCCTCTTTGCCCCTTTTCTTCCTATTTCACATTACCTATCATACATTTTAGTCCTTATTTACACTTTCAGTTTCTCACACCAGAGAAACCATTTGTTATTTATACATGTGTGTCCTATTTACTTCACTTAAGAGTATCGCCTCAATGTGCATCCATTAGCCACAGCAATTAGGCAAGAGAAAGAAATAAAAGGAATAAAGATAGAAAATGAAGAAGTTAAATTGTCATTATTTGCAGATGACATGATACTCTATATAGAAGACCCCAAGAACTCCACCAAAAGTCTTCTAGACTTAATAACCAAATTCAGTCAAGTAGCTGGTTACAAGGTCAACACACACAAAATCAATAGCTTTCCTCTACACCAATGACAGACTCACTGAGAGAGAAATAGGGCAAATAATTCCTTTCACAATAGCATCCAAAAAAACTGAAATACCTAGGAATCAACCTAACAAAAGAAATCAAAGACCTCTTCTCTGAAAACTATAGCACTCTGAAAAGAGAGATTGAAGATGATATCAGAAAATGGACAGACATCCCCTGCTCCTGGGTAAGGAGGATTAATATAGTGAAAATAGCCATACTTCCAAAACTGCTATATAGATTCAATGCAATTCCAATTGAGATCCCAGCAGCATACTTCATGGACCTTGAGAAAACAATCCAAAAATTCATTTGGAACAAGAAGAGACCCAGAATAACAAAAGCAATTCTAGGTAACAGAGACATGGCAGGGGGTATCACAATGGCCAACTTGAAACTCTACTACAAAGCTACTGTGATAAAACAGCATAGTATTGGCAAAGAAACACACCTGAGGATCAATGGAACAGATTACAAGATGCAGAAACAATGCCAGACACACTCAGCCATCTCATCTTTGATAAAGGAGCCAAACACCCTCACTGGAGGAAAGATAGCCTCTTTAATAAATGGTGCTGGAAACCTTGGGTTTCAACTTGCCACAGATTAAAACTAGACCTGTATCTCTCACCATGCACTAAACTAAAATCAAAATGGATTAAAGATCTAAATATTTCTAAGTGTTTTTGTTAATGATTTCTATCTTGGTATTGAAATTTTTTGTGTGTGTTTTGTATTTTTGATTTTGTTTATCTATCTTTGTTATCTTGTAGCTCATTGGACTTTTTAAAAAGTGTGTTGAAATCTTTCAGGAAAATTCATAGATCTTTGTCTTTTGGGCTCAGTTACTAGAAAATTCTGATCCATTTATAGCATATTTATTTTCTTTCTTTTAATTTCTTAAAGTACTATGTCAGTCTCTGGACAGCTGAGGAAACATTCACTCTATACTTTCTTAGTATAGGAAGACCTTCATCTACATATGGGTGAGTGGGCATCAGCTCGGGGGTTGTAGCAACTCTGGCTTCATGAGACACACAGGGACTGTTCAGTCCTTGGAAAGGTCCTGCAGCATTGCCTCTATGGAGCTCCCTAAGCTGAAGTCAGCATCAGTGAAGTCAGGAGTGGACCTCACTGGCCAAGGCACTGGGTGTCTATGGCACAGCCGGGACTATTTGAGGTCTTCAGAGGCAAAGATTTCTATAGTCCTCCTGATCTGCTTTTCCTGTAAGGGAGGATGCCATGCTCAACTGGATGTCCCAAGTTCCAGCTTGTGGGTGCATCCGCTGAGGTGAGGTGTCAGCCCTGATACCTGAGTGGTGGGTGTACACACAGTGGCCATAGAGCTGAGACGCAGGGGTGCATGTCATTGTTGGAGGGGTTGCAGGGCCCGTAGCTCTCGTGAAGGGGTGCAAGAAAAGGCCCTGAGAGAAGAGGAAGGATGATACACAGCAGAACCTCTGTCCCTGGGGGAAGTGCCTATCAGGGTGGACACTTGGTAGCTCCATCAAGATTAGTGAAGATTACAAAAGTTCTCAGTGGCAGTCTGTGGATGACACTGATGTCACTCTGGGGCAGTCCTGTTTTCCTCTTCTTCTTTGGAGGGAATTTACAGTTCCTCTTGGCACTGAGCCCTTCAGAGATGTGCAGCCATCCTTATTTTTTATTTCAAGTATTACCAATCTTACTGTATTCCAAGTTCTCCTAGAGCTATTTTTATTAATATCCTATTTTTTAGTCATTTTAGTAGTAAAATGAGCATCGGAACCTCCTAAAGTAGCTAATCAAAGCACCTGGCACCCTAATGTTTCTTTGTAAAAGTTTCATAGGTGTTTTCCTAAAGGTATTCATCTAATAAATGGAAATTCAAATGTAGAAAACCTAATGGTCAAGTAGTACTCCATTTTTTAAAAAAACACATACCAAATAGTTTCTCTAGCATGAGAAACTGAAAGTGCAATTAAGGACTGAAAGGTGTAATAGATAATGTGAAATAGGAAGAAAAGGGGCAAAGGGGAAGGGGAAGTGGGAGGGCTAGGGGAAAGGAAAGAAGGGAATGGAATCAGTATGAGAAAATGAAAAACGGAAACAATGTCTTTGTAAATAAGGAGGGATGGAGGGGTTGAAGGGAGGGCAGGGGAAGGGGGAAAAATAAGAACCAAGAGAGATTATGTAAATTTTCAATGATGAGTGTCATTATATTGTATACCTAAAATGTACCAATAAAATTAATAATAATAAAAAATGGAAAACCTAATGGTCATGTAGAAATTTTAGTTTTTGCTGTTTTTTAAAAAATGTAATTCCAGTGGAGAAACATACATACATTACTTATTATTTTTGTTCTAAAACTGACCTGTATATAAATAGGTTGTTGCTTTTTCTGATGTGATCTTTAACAAGAACAGTGTATCAGACAATTTGAGCATATCTGTAGAACAGTGCATTATTGAATGATAAAATGCCATAAAATTTTCAGTACTGGGTTGGATTCTTGCTACTCATTCCATTGAAAAAATGAGAGAAGCAAGCTTTCTGCTGCCACACACTTTGGTAGTTTTCTTGATACAAAAATAATATAACTATTCCATCTTCCTTTGAGCATTATCTTTGAAATATTACTAACCTCCATTGCAGAGGTTGCTTAATCTGCGAATTTATCTGCTAGCAAACCATTATTATTGCTAATAACCCTTATGAACATTACCCAGAGAATTGGTTCTTCTACCATTTTTCAACAAATGGAGTACAGCATAATAGGCATACTGAAACCTATTAAATTTTCACACACCATTAGCCCTTACCTTCCTTAAAGTTTTCACTTGTATTTTCTCTTTATATTATTTTCTCCACAAAGACATTTTTCTTTCAACTAGGGAAAAATATATAATGGTATCTCAAGCAAGTATAATTGTCTTGTGTCATTTTGTTTAAAAGCTAGTTAAAGCCCTGGCTCAAGGAGTTATATGAAAATGTGGTGACTCAGTTCATTCAATAATAGAATATAAAAAAACACCAAGATGTTTTGACTATGTTAATAGTATTAAATTTATTACATAATATACAACTTGAAAACACCCATCACTGCCAAACAACAACAACAAAACCTTTGGTTTGACTGTCAAGATTCATTATGATTGCATCACTACAATTTTTTCAACAGAATTGTTTTTCAAAGCTGAATTTATTAGGAAAACATTTAGCTTTTAAATTCTCTTCTACTCATTAATTATCTCAAGATTATCTTTTAAAATATTAGAATGCAGTGCTTTAACTCTTACCACCTAAGTTTCTGCCAAAATAGGTAAAAAGTACTTTTAGGGAAAAGCATACAAACACAAAAGTAGATTTTCTTTCCTGCTTTAATAATTTGTTGTTTCTTTCATAAATTTCTAGAAAGGGTAATCTTTGAATCAGTAGCATTATAAGATTTTATGAGCAAACTTGGACAAGTAATTCCTTGAAGTAGCATTTTACAAATGCCAGCCAAGTATATAAAAGGTTAGAAGTCATCATTTCCATCCTCGCAACAAGAAATCCCTTGAACAAACTGAAAATCAACAATTTTTTAAAAATATCCATGGAGGACGTCACACAGGAAAGTGCTGCCCCCAAACTGGGGAGAGAATCACAGCTTACTGGTCTCAGAAGCCTTTCTTGGAGCTTGATAGGAATATTTAAAGGGTAACTGACTCATTTTTTTTTTTTTTGGGGAAACTGAGAACAGAATAGAGTGAGTGAGAAAAACTTCTGGGAGTCCATCCCTAGGAGGGTCCCCACAATTTCCTGAGTTTTACCTCCAGCAGCTCCACCAAATTCTCAGGGAAATAAATTGAAGAAAAATTCTTTCCATGTGTCCATGGGGTTGGGGGAAGGAAAAAAGCAAACATTTTCAAATATGCTCAAAGCACTGCTCTTCTTACCAAAAGACCTCTACTCAAAGGACATTGTTTACAAGATTCTAAACAAGTTGTATCTTATCATATACTAACTGACCTGAAGAAAGGGAGAAACCTAACTCCATTTTCCTCTAGCTTTCCTATCTCACTGATGGAATGGGGGAATAAAACAAAAAGCTGAAAATCACTTGTGAAAGTTATAGTCCAGAGACACAGACAATAATAGACTGAAACCTAATCATAACAATATACAAAGGTTCATACCTACTTTTTCATCAACAGGACTCCTGTGAAATAATAGGGAATTACAAGTGAAAAAACTGTAAGCTGAAGAGAAAGGAACCTAGAGGATTGAAAGGCAACAGAAAAAGCCAATCAAGGACACTTGTTGCATACTCAGAATTCAAAGGAATTGCTCAACATCAAAAACACTAACAGAAAGGAAGAATATTTTTAATGAGTCCATTTTTATACTGGAAAGAATCAATGAGCTTAGACATATGTCAATAAAAATCTTCAAAGCAAGGAGACAAAGGAACGAAAATAAAGTAAGAAAGCAGATTCTTTAGCTACAAAATAATGATGTCCACTCTGTACTCTTATAATTATGAGTTAATTTTTTTATTATTAATTTTATTGATACATTTTAGGTATAAAATATGATGACATTCATCATTGGGAATTTGTAACTTTACATAATATATCTTGATTCTTATTTTTGTCCTCATTCTCCTGTTCTCTCTTCAACTCCTCCACCCCTCCCTATTTACAAAGACTTTGTTTCTATTTTTTTCACTTTCTCATATTTGTTCCTTCCCCTTCTTTCCTTTCCCCTGCCCCTCCCACTGCCCCAACTCCTTTAGACATCTTCTGCCTAATTCACAGTATCAATTATACATTTTGATTCTTATTTACACTTTTAGTTTTTCACACTAGAGAAACTATTTGGTATTTACACATGTGCATCCTATTTATTTCACTTAAAAGTATGGCCTCAATGTCCATCCTTCAGCTATAAGTGTCTCTATTTTCTCATTCTCTATAGCTGAGTGGTTCTCCATTTCATAACAAAAAACGCCCTAGATTTTCTTTATCCAGTCTCCAGTTGATGGACAACTAGGATGTTTCCAACTTTTAGCTATTGCAAACTGTTCCACTATGAACACGGGTGCACATATATTGCTGTGGTATGATTCCTTTAATTCTTTAGGGAAGATACCCAGAAGGGGAATAGTTGGATCAAATGGGACTTCTAATCCTAGTTCTTTGAAGTATCTCCATGGTGATTTCCACAGTGGTTGCACCAGTCTACACTCCCACCAACAGTGAAGCAGGGTTCCTTTTTCCCCAAAGAGTTAAATTTTTAAACAAGGGTTTTGTATCCATATAGTTTTGGAGCTTGCTTTGCCTTTCAACATGCTTCTTTTGCTGAAAAATTTTATATGTCATTATATATTACAGTATTCTATTAAAACCTTCCATCTCCTTATCTCCAGCCTTTATCCCTCTTGATCAACTCTCTCAGTGCTTTTCCCAACCTGCTCTAGGGAAATGGAGCAACAGCAAACACTCACTCCTCATGCCCCTCAATAAAAAGAGGGCTCTCCTAGTAGATGATCCTTCCACTTTAGAAAAGCATAATAACTTCCAAGGAAAAGCATTTGTTTACTTTTCCCCCTTTAAATATAGAAGACATTATCATCTAGTAGCAGAATATGTCTGTTATTGCTAGAGAGAAATTATTAATCTTGAAAGAAATAATAAATACTAATGCATGACTCCTGGGACATTTTGCTTTCCATAATTAATTTCAGTCAAAAATGAATTTAGCAAACATTTCTTACAAATGAATGAAAATGAATACATTGCAGGTTTCAGAAGCATTACATTAATGAATAGAAAAAAAATAAGGAGTTGAAAGACATAGAACAATCAACTGCAATATTTGCAAGAAATTTTCTTGGAAGTTACTCATTTCCTGGGAAATTGTGCTATACTTAACTTTTTTGCAGGAATGGGTTAGGTATATATCAGAACATTTAAAATAAACTACTGTTGTGAACTAATAGAAATAAAACTTTGGTACATATTATTAATGGAAAAAAATCTCTTCAGAAGTGTGACTTAGCTTTCCCTGATTTTTTTATTTTGTGGTTATATTTTCATTGCCTGCTTGTTAAGTTGTTAAAGTCTAGAATATTTGTTATAAAATGTTTTTTGTTTCTGTTGTTCTAGTTCCATAAGGATATCTCTCTTGATATAGATGATTTTTGCCTTCCTCTGACTTTATCTTTTGGATTAGCAAGGCATCTAAAGAGGGATCATGGAGAAAGTTTCCAGATCACCCATTTTTGTTTTTTGTTTTTTGTACTGGGGATCGAACTTGGGTCCTTGTGCTTGTGAGGCAGGCAGCAGAAACCACTGAGCTAAATCCCCAGTCCTATCCAGATCACCTTTTAAGGACAGAGAAGATAACAAATAAAGAAAGGAGAAAAGAAACAAAATATTAGGATAAGGAAAGAATAAAAGTTACTAGAGCAAATGATTCAGAAGAAAAAGGCAGGAAAGATAAGAAAGAAAATTTTTACAAAGAAGCAAACAGGTTTTTAGGCCTGTGTTACTCCTTAATTATGTGGTATCACTATTTGATTCCTATGTCAGTAGAATAAGCTTGGATGTGGAAAACACAATGGAGAGATTAGGTCATGAGACTCCTCCTCAGGTCACTTTCTACTTTTATTGGTATTATTTCTGCCTTGTTCTTCTTATAAAACTTGCCTTTCACAAGTGGGAAGAAGAATAGACATATCTCAGAAGATACTATGTTTGACAGCCCTAAAAATAATTCCTCTTCTAAGCTAGTAAAATGTTATTGTATAGTAGTGGAATACAGTGCTAAACTGATATTAGTGTACTACTTCATTTTTTCTCCTGGTATCTGTATTTGGGAATATTTTTGTTCATTCTCAAACTGTGTTTCTATGATGTCAAAAATTCTTAAGAAAAACCTCAGTTCCTGTGTTTTTAACCTATAAGCTCGTTTTTAACCTATAATTAACCTTAGTTAATTGTCTATCTCGGTTGTGAGTTGATCGCACTCTAATGTCTGTGTACCACATCTGGGATACTCCTGGAATCTGTGTATGGGCATGGCAGGAAATTTACTCTAGATACTACTGAGGGCTCCTCTTCCCAAAATGAGTACAGAGATGATTAAATAAACCTTAAGAAATTTACTGTAGGTCTCAGATAATTGACCAAAAGCTACCTGTACAAAGGCATAGATGGAGGATGAGGTGGCATTGCTACCTGACTGCTTCATTTCACATCAGGATGGAAGATTTGAAGTAGGTCTGAGATATGGAATGAGTGGGTGTCATGCATGAACATCACACTTCAATCTCCCCTTCTCTCAGTCCTCTTTTTAATCTCTTTCCTTTTTATCTGGAACATCTCACCACCCATACACACAAACACTCAAGAGTTCCTGATCTCTCCGTTGCCAATTGTCCATTGTGTTTTTCCAATTTTGCAGTCTAGAGCATCCTCTGAAAGTGGTTTCCTCTCCTCCCATACCTTGACAGTTTTCTGCTTACCTTGCAGAGGGAAGAAGGGATGTGTTAGGGATGGTTTCTGCATCTTCTGATTATGTTAAAGGAATATAATGCCTACATTCCCATTTGGAGAAAAGAAATAGATGGAATGGAGCAGAAGCTTTCACTCCAGGCTGGAACTTATTTTCATACAAAGTATTTGAAAGCAAACATACCTCCCACTGTGGCAATTCATTTATTTCTAAAGGTCCCCATCTGGTCTCTGTGAGAAATTCATATTCCTTCTATTAACATAAATTTGACCTTATTTGTAAGAAACAAATAACTCCAGTCTTATTATAACATGAGAGCATCTGCCTTTCTTTGTCTTGAGATATCTTTAAAATTGTCTTATATTACCAGGTAATGAAAGGTGCTATGCCTATTTACTTCTATCTAATTCCTAGATTTCTTCTTAAACAATTGGAGAGCTGGGAATGAAATTTAATTCACCAAATCATGATTATAATGTAATTTGTTGAATAGTGTCCTGAAATTAATAATTCAGGAGTCGTATAGCCTCTAAGAGTATAGCATTTTTCATTTCTACCCTAATCAGCATAGGTAGGCTTTATGTCCTGTGTCAAGCAGAAATCTTTTCAGGTACCTTGATGAAACATCCATTTCACTCTTATTTTTTCAAACTTTCAAAATAAAAAATTCAGAACCCAAACTATAGATGTTTTATTTATGATAAGAGGACAAAGAGGTTCAGAACCTCTACGCTATTTTGTTTTTGAGAATAATGAAGTTTATCTTTGCAGTCATTAGATATCTGAATATCTGAATCTTTAGGTTGATATTTCTGATATATATATATATATATATATATATATAAATTCAAAAGCTATGGTGAGTTAAGTTTTTAACATTTATTACATTAAAAGACAATTTACCTTTAATCCACGTCAAAATATTCTCTCTCCCACCACCTGCTTCACAAGTGCAAGGCTCTGATTTTGATCCCCGATACCAAAAAAAAAAATTCTCTCTCATTTTGAACAGAATTATCCTATCATTCTTGGCATTTTCTTAAGAAGTTCTGGAAGTTCTCCCTCATTAGTGTCTTCAGTTGTGCTATCATGGGTGCTTAAATGTTCTGAATCAATTCAAAGTATTTACCTTTCATGGTCATTCTGACCTTGGGGAATACTCAGAAGTTACATAACACCCTATCTGGTGAGTAAGGTGGATGAGGACATACCATGATATTTTTATGTGATGGAAATTGCTATAAAGATTTGATGAATGAGAAGTGATCATGAATATAGTGAATGTTTAAAATTTAAAAAAAAATGTTACAATAAAAGACACACTAATCCCTTTCAAAGTATCCAAAATACTCCTCCTGCTTCAAACATACTTATCATATCATTTTTGGCAATGGGTCTTTTACTGTAATAAGTTTAAAAATTTTTAAAAATATTCATTGTATTTTTATGTCACTGTGGCAAAAGTATCTGAGAAAAACAATTTAGAAGGAGGAAAGGTTTATTTTGATTCACAGATTCAGAAATTTCAGCCTATGGTCACTTGCCCACATTGTTTTGGGCCCATGGTGACATAGTACCATCATAGAGGAGCACATGGTAGAGAAAGGACTATAACCTTATGTTGTCCAGGAATTCAGAGAAAGAGAAGGGGAACTGGGATTATTACCTTCAAGGGCACCCTTCTGATGATTTACTATCTTCCCATTAGGTCCCACGTCTTCACTTTTCTGCCACCTTCTAGTACCCTTACACTGGAGAATGACCTTTCAATAGCAGGCCTTTGAGGATATTCAGGATCCAAACTGCAGTTTGTACACATCTGAAAAATAAAGTGTCCTTTAGAAAAAACTGATTCATCCAAGTGTCTCCTTAAATTCTTTTTCTCTCCCAGGTGCTGCAATTTATAATATCCTTTTCTGTTCCTTTCCTGTTAAAACAAAGCTCTGTTTCACAAATTTTGTTCCCTATTTTCAGTCTTTACCAATGTCAGTACCAGGTGACATGTGCAGTATTAGAACTATAACTTATAAGAATTCATCAGAGGGAGGGAACGCTTCCATTTCACTGTTTGTATAGGTTGTTTTCCTCTACCCTGTCTCTCTGCTTTTGCTTCTGTGTACCTCAAATCCTTGTTCTCTCCATTGGTTAAGAGCCTAATACAGGGATTCTAAAATGAAGTTCATGTTTACTTCAGCACCTCATGTAAACAAATATCCTTCATAATCCCCTGTGCCTATGAATGTATTTTTCTTGTCAATTAGTTGCACATGAAGCTTTGAGTGAACTGAATAACTTCGCTCTTGGCAGTAAGCAATCTTAGAAAAAGTCTAGAAAATGATTCAATTTAGAGATAAAATTATTGGGCAGGGGGAAGGGAGATCTGTAAAAATACATGTTTTCACAGTGGACTAAAAAAGAAGCCCATAATTTAAAAGAAAATGCAATTCCTAAGCTAGGGCTTAGTCCAATTCCTATGACACCCAGAAGAGGGTGATGAATAACTAGTAAACTAAGATGAGTTCTATGTGTCTCATTTAAAAAAAAAATTATTTTCTCCTAAACTCTTGAAAACACACCCCTTTTCAATCACGCTATTTACACTTACTTCTCTCACACTGATTCCCTGGACTTCATCCTTGGAAGTAAACATGAATAGGTACATTAGGAGGCTTGAATAGTTCTAATTTTAAAAATACATCAGAATGCTCCAGGCTTTGTCATGGCATTTGAAAGTCCTTACCAGTCTCTCCTTCCAAAGCATATTTCCTGCTATCTAACACCTTTGTGTTCACAATTTAAAAATTATTATTTCTTAGAGGCTTTGGCGATTTGAAGTTAATCTTATAAGGCAAATTTCCCCAGGGAAGTAATTCCTTAAAATTTTTAATTAGTATATATGAGTGATTATTACACAGCTAGAAACACATTCCCAGGGATTGTATCATGGAGAAGATATGCTTTTTTTTTTTTTTTTTTTTTTTGGTACTGGGGATAGAACCCAAGACCTTCTACTTCTGAGGCAGGCGCTGGAACCACTAAGCTAAATCCCTGGCCATGGAGAAGAAAATGATGCCAAATCCCCTCTTTCATAGCTCACTAATTCTGGTTAAATATATTAATTATTTTATAAATAATTTTATTTAGTTACATGTACAAACTATGTCATTATTCCTAACATTGATGCCTATTTAAACATAATTCAATGTAAAGAGATATTTTAAAAATATACTTAGGCAGCCAAGAGGAAGGGGCTTGTGGCCTGCTGTTCCACTGCTCCCAGACTAAAGGAAGTGGCTTCCAGGCTGAAATTCCACTGCTCCCAGCCCAGAGGAGGTGAGCCATGTGGGCACCAATAACTCACACCCCCACCCCCGTCAAAATGAGAAGACATGTAAACAAGTCTCAAAAACAGACTTTCAGATCACCTACAGCAACCCCAAAGGGAAATGAGATGGAACACTCTGATAGTCAACCCACTGGACTTCCTGAACTGGCAACAAAAGAAGATCTGGAAAAAATGAAATCAGAAATAGCTTTTCAGCCAACAGCAGAGATTGTGCTCATAGTGCAATATATGATTAATAAATCTAGAGAGGACACAGATAAAAAAACTAGAGAAGCCGAGGAACATGATGGAATCCCAACATAGGAAACAAATGGAATCCATAAAACAGATGCAAATAGATTTCCAGGAGATGAAAAACTCCACTGAAAGTCTACACAGCAGAATGAGCCAATGTGAGGACCGAATTTCAGCTATAGAAGATAAGATTGCAATTAGTGAGGAGGAAAAGAAAAATGGCTTCAAAATTGTAAGGAACCATGAGAAATCAATCCAGCAGCTGCTAGATGATGCAAAGAAGAATAACATAAGACTGATTGGAGTCAATGAACAAAAAGGAGAGAGTGCAGATGACATAAAAAATTGTTCCCAGAAATAACAGCAGAAAACTTCCCAAGCAGGGGAAAAGAACTTGACATACAGATAAGTGAGGCATATAGGACTCCAAATAGCCTTGATCAAAAAAAAAAATCTACACATAGACATATAATTTTTAAGATTCCAGAAACCCAACAGAAAAACAAAGTTCTACAAGCAGTGAGAGAAAAGAAACAAATCACATACAAAGGAAAGCCCATCAGAATCACAGCATACTTCTCAATGCAAACCATCAAGGCAAGAAGAGCTTGGAGTGACATATTCCAAGGCCTAAAGGAAAACAGCCTCCAACCCAGAATGATGTACCCTGCAAAACTATCTTTCAAAATTGATGGAGAAATAAAATATTTTCTTGACAAAGAGCACCTTAGGAACTTCATGAATACCAAACCAGCACTCCAAAAAATTTTAGATAATATTCTAGGTACAGACAATGAGGACCACAACCCCAGGAAGCACAGCAGAATGAACCCATCAGATGTGATAAGAAATTAAATATAAAGGGAGAGAATCCAACAAAAAGAAAAAGCCATGACAATGATACATCATTCTGTATCAGTTATAACCATCAGCGTTAATAGTCTCAATTCAACAATCAAAAGAAATAGACTGGAAGATTGGGTCCAAAATCCAACAATATGCTGCATACAAGAAACACACTTAATTCAAAAGGAAACTCATAGATTGAAAGTTCAAGTGGTGGAAAACAATACTCCATGCAACAGGAACCCCCCCAAAAACAGGAGTAGCTATCCTTTTTGCAGATCAAGTAAATTTCAAACCAACACTGATTAAGAGAGACAAAGAAGTACACTACATCCTTGTAAAGGGAACAATCCAACAGGAAGAGGTGACAATCATAAATATATATGCCCGAAATACTAGTGGGCCCAACTATTTAAAACAAATACTAATGGACAAGAAAAATCATATAAGCAACCAATACAATAGTACTGGGGGACCCCAATACTCCACTGTCACAAACAGATAGATCAACTAGACAAAACATAAACAACAAAATACTAGAACTCAATGAAACTCTTGAACAAATGAACTTAAAAGATGCTTACAGAGTGTTCCACCCCACAAAATCAAAATGCACATTCATTTCAGCTGCACATGGGTTGTTCTCCAAAATAGAGCACATACTTGCTCATAGAACATGCTTAAGTAAGTGGAAAGGAGGAATTGAAGTTATCCCCTGTATATTATCAGACCATAGTGTGATCAAATTTGAGATCAATAGCAAAAGAAACCACAAGAATTTCATAAACACATGGAAATAGAACAACACACTTCTGAACAACCAATGGGTCACAGAGGAAATTAAAGAAGAAATCAGACAGTTCCTACAATTAAATGACAATGACAGTACAACATGTTGGAATCTATGGGACAAAATGAAAGCAGTCTTATAAGGGAGATTCATAGCCATGAATACACGTATTAGGAAAACAGAGCAAGCCCAATTAAACGTCCTGATGCTCAACCTCCAGCTTCTAAAAAAAGGAGAGCAGGACAAACCCAAAGCTCATACAAGGTAGGAAATTATAAAGATCAGAGCAGAAATCAATGCAATGGAGACTAAGTGAATGATACAAAAAATCAATGAAGCCAAGAGTTTGTTCTTCGAAAGAATCAACAAAATTGTCAAACCCTTAGCTAACCTTATAAGACAAAGGAAAGAAAAGGCCCAAATCCATGCAATTAGGAATGAAAAGGGTGAAATTACAAGAGACCCAGCAGAAATCCAGAGGATCATCAATACCTACTTCGAGAACTTATACGCCAATAAGATGGAAAACACAGAAGAAATGGACAGATTCCTAGATATGTATAAATTACCAAAGTTGAACGAAGAAGACCTAAAAATTCTAGATGACCCAATATCAATCAATGAAATTGAAAATATAATTAAAAACTTACCAAGTAAGAAAAGCCCAGGTCCTGATGGATTTGCTGCTGAATTCAACAAGACATTTAGAGAGGAACTGCTGCCACTACTGTTTAAACTCTTCAATGAAATTGAAAGGGAAGCAATACTCCTGAATTCATTCTTGGAAGCAAGCATCATCTTGATCTCCAAAGCATATAAAGGCCCAACCAAAAAAGAGAACTATAGCCCAATCTCAATAATAAACATAGATGCAAAAATCCTTAATAAGATACTGCCAAATAGAATGCAGAAGATCATCAAGAAGATTATACACCCTGACCAAGTGGAATTCATCCCAGAGATGCAGGGATGGTTTAACATACACAAATCAATCAATGTACTACACTATATCAATAGAGCCAAGGGCAAACAACATATGATTATCTCCATAGATGCAGAAAAAGCATTTGACAAAATCCAATATGCATTTATGATAAAAACCCTACAAAAATTGTAATAGATGGTTTCTACCTCAATCTCATAAAAGCCACCTGTGAAAAAACAACAGCCAATATTGTACTAAATGGTCAAAAACTGAAATCCCTCACACTAATACCAGGAATAAGACAAGGATGTCCAATATCACCACTCTTGTTCAATATAGTTTTAGAAACATTAGCCATGGCAATTAGACAAGAGAAAGAAATAAAAGAATAAAATTGGAAATGAAGAAGTCAAATGGGCATTATTTGAAGATGACATGATATTCTATATCAAAGACCCCAAAGGCTCCACCAAAAGTCTTCTAGACTTAATAACCAAATTCAGTAGAGTAGCTGGATACAATGTCAACACACAAAAATCAATAGCTTTCCTCTACATGAACAACAGACTCACTGACAGAGAAATAGGTCAAACAATTCCTTTCACAATAGCATCCAAAAAACCTGAAATACCTAGGAATCAACCTAACAAAAGAAATCAAAGACCTCTTCTCTGAAAGCTATAGCGCTCTGAAAGGAGAGATTTAACAAGATATCAGAAAATGGACAGACATCCCCTGTTCCTGGGTAGGAAGGATCAATATCGTGCAAATAGCCATATTTCCAAAACTGCTATATAGATTAAATGCAATCCCAATTAAAAATACCAGCAGCATACTTCACATACCTTTAGAAAACAATCCAAAAATTCATTTGGAACAAGAAGAGCCCCAAAATAGCAAAAGAAATTCTAGGTAACAGAAACATGGTGGGGGTATCACAATGGCCAACTTGAAACTCTACTACAAAGCTACTGTGATAAAACAGCATAATACTGGCAAAGAAACAGACCTGAGGACCAATGGAACAGATTAGAAGATGCAGAATCAACTCCAGACACACTCAGCCATCTCATCTTTGATAAAGGAGCCAAACACCCTCACGAGACGAAAGATAGCTTCTTTAATAAATGGTGCTGGAAAAAGTGGGTTATAACTTGCCAAAGGTTCAAATTAGACCTGTATCTCTCACCATGCACTAAACAAAAATCTAAATGGATTAAAGATCTAAATATTGAAATAGAAATGCTGAATCGGCTGGAACAGAGGTTAGGTAGAACTCTTGAAGACACTGGTGTAGGAAAACATTTTATGAACAAAACCTCAGTTGTCCATGAACTAGAACAAACAATCAACAAGTGGGATCTCTTCTTATTAAAAAGCTTGTACATAGCAAGAGAAACCAGCAACAGTGTGAAGAGACAACCCACAATGTGGGAAGAAGTTTTCACAAAGGTCTACTACCTAGAATATATAAAGGACTTATAAAACTCAGACCTCCCAAATTTAAAAACCTAATCCAAAAATGGCCATCTGAAATGAACAGACATTTCTCAGACAAAGAAGTAGAAATAGCAAATAAACATATGAAAAAATGTTCAACATCACTGGTCTTTCAAGAGATGCAAATGAAAACAATGCTGAGATTCCACCTCACCCCAGAAAGAATGGCTGCTATCATGAAATCAACCAATAAGAAATGCTGGCCAGGCTGTGGGGAAAGAGGAATCCTGCTCCACTGCTGGTGGGAGTGTAGTCTATTGCAACCACTGTGGAAATCGTGTGGAGATACCTCAAAGAACTAAGACTGGAAGTCCCATTTGACCCAGCTATTTTCCTGCTGGGTATCTTCCCCAAAGAATTAAAAGAATCATACCACACTGATATATGTGCACCTATGTTCATAGCAGCACAATTTGTAATAGCTAAAACTTGGAAGCAGCCCAAATGCCCATCAACTGGAGACTGGATCAAGAAAATGTGTTTTTTTAATAAAATGGAGTACTATTCAGCCATAAAAAATGAGAAATTAGAGACATTTATTGCTAAATGGATGCACTTTGAGGCAATATTCTTAAGTGAAATAAATAGGACACATGTGTAAATACCAAATAGTTTCTCTAGTGTAGGAAACTGAAAGTGTAGATAAGGACTAAAAGGTAAAATAGATAATGTGAAATAGGAAGAAAAGGGGCAAAGTTGAAGCAGAAGTGGGAGGGGTAGAGGAAAGGAAAGAAGGGAATGGAATTAATATGAGAAAATGAAAAATAATGGAAACAAAGTCTTTGTAAATATGGAGGGCTGGAGAGGTTGAAGGGAGGGCAGGGGAAGGGGGAAAAATAAGAACTAATTGAGATTATGTAAAGGTGCAAATTTCCAATGATGAATGTCACTATATTGTATATCTAAAATGTACCAATAAAATAATATTAAAATATGTATATACTTAGGTACAACATACCTTTCTGAGGAAATGTCAACCATTACTTACTAATGTGTCAAATGTAATTTTAAAGTGAATTAACTGTATTCTTTTCCTAATGTCATCTATTTTCTATCTTTTCTATTTACCTTTTGTGACAGATTTTAAATTTTCTTTGGAGTACTAGGCATTGTACCAGGGCCTCACACATACTAGGCAAGCACTCCACCATTGAGAAATACTCTCCAATCCATATTATGATAAATATTTTAATCATGTGTGTACTTAATATTTATTGAACATTTTGTTCTAAGTAATATATGAAAGGCATAGTACTAAAAATACATATCCATTCCCTGTGTTATAAGAAAAGAATTCCTATCTATAAATAAGAAGTTCTGTTTCTCCCCAGGAAAAATATATTCCTCAGATGAATTTTTTATAAACTTAATTTATGTTATTCCAGATTTCTTATAAATATATGAAAGTTACATTTTATGTAAATGAGGGCATATCAGTTCATACTACACTTCCTTTTCTATTTATTTTCTCGCTCAAAATTATATTGGATATTTATAACTCTTCAGTGTTCCTTTCAGTTCTAAATGTGTCACTTTTACTGGTTGTATAACATTCACTATCTGGGTTAATCATGTCCCGCTGGTTGGATATTGGTTTGTTTTCATTTTTCATTGTTTTAAATGATCATGAACAACAACACTAGATCTCACTGAACTTCAAATCTTTGTTAGCATTTGCCACTTTAATTCTGAACAATAAAGTGCAGCATTTCGTTCTCATAAATATGATCTATTATTTAATGTGTGTGTCAGCATTATGATGGTTTGATGCTTATTATTACTATTTTGTCTTATAATAGGTGATCCTCAGAAATATATTTTTGAGAATTCCTTTCCTAGTGATGATAATTTACCTCAAATCAATGAGAGCAACTGAAAGGATATTAGCTATTAGAGAAAAATAAAATCAAAATTTAAAATTGAGTGGATTTGGATGAACTTACTGAGTTGAAATTAATCTGTTATACAGATCAGTTTTTTCCCCATTAACTTTATTGGTACATTTTAGGTATAAAATACAGTTACATTCATCATTGGGATCTTGTACCATTACATAAGTCTCTTAGTTCTTATTTTTTTTCCCCTTCCTTTGCCCTCCCTTCACCCCCTCCATCCTTCCCTATTTGCAAAGAGCTTGTTTCCATTTTTTTCCTCTTCTCATATTTTTTCTTTTCCTTTTATCTCTTCCCCTACCCCTCCCAATTCCCCTGCTCTTTTAGACCTTTTCTTCCTGTTACACAATATCAGTTATGCATTTTTTAAATTACAATATTAAGATCTAGGAGATATTACCACAGATTTTACAGAATTTAAAAGGATATAGAAAGCATATTACAAAAATCTTTTTGAAATAACTTTGATAACTTCTAAGAAGTAAATTAGAAGACAAATTAATGAAACTAACTCTGGAGGAAATATAAAATTTGAATAGCACCTATTAAAGAAAGTATATTCCTAGCTTGAAAACCTACCTATATGACAACAGCAGGCTCATAAACATTTTAAGTGACAAATTATATCAAACAATTAAAGCAGAAAAAAGAAGGAACACTTCTCCCCTCATTTTAGGAAATCAACATTGTGCTAATCCTAAAATTGGATAAAGATAATAGAAGAAAAAATTATGAACACAGATAGAAATTTGTTTAACCAAACAAACTACTAGAAGTCAGATCTGGCAGGATGTAGAAAGTGGTTTTGTTATAGGGATGGCAGTGTTGGTTCAGCATTGGAAGATCCACCCCCAAAAGTCATCATTTTAACAGAGGAAAGGAAAAAGCCATATGATCCTGTCACTAGTTGGAGAAAAAGTATTGGACCAAATTCTACATCTGTTCATGGTAAAAGCTATCAGGAGACTAGAAGTAGAACAGAAACTTCTCAACAAATTAAAAACATGTACTCCATATTTCCAATGAGAACGTCTTGTATGAATGGAGAAGATACAATGCTTTCTCCTTAAGGTGGCGAACAAGGCAGATATGCTTACTCTTTATGTGTCCATTAAACTTTGAAACCTAGTCCCCACCCAAATAGTCTGGCAATAAAATGACACAACTAGGATAGGATTGGCATGGCAGAAGCAAAATCTTTATATGTAGGTGAAATGATCATCTACAGAGAAAATACTAAGAAATCTCTAGGAACCCCTAGAACTTGTACTTGAATTTAGCAGGATTAGAAAACACAAGGTATATATGAAAATTCAGGTCTGTGTATACTTGCTATAAATGAAGAATTGGGTATTGAAATTTAAAGTTATGTAGGAGTACAAAGGACCTAGAAAAGTTTAAAAAAAATTGTTGTAAGATGTTTAGTAGCTAATTTTAAGACTTCTTCTAAAGCTACAGTAATCAAGGCAGTGTTGGTGTAAGAAAAGACATACAGATCATTTGAATAAAACAGAGAATCTAGAAATAGAACCACACATATATGGTCCACTGAGTTTTGAAAGATTATTTAACATTAGCATTTTATAGAATATAAACTGGATTCAAGAGCTGTGGAAGAGATAGTGTCTTCAGCAAACGGCACTAGAACACCTGCTATCCGTATATAAAAAATTAACCTCAACCCCTTTTTTCCATACATGAAAATAACTTGAAGGGATCTATGAACCTAAATAAGAAAGCCTAAAAGTACAAAACTTTAAGAAGAAATTACAAGGGAAAATATTTATGAATTCAGGGTAGGCAAGAACTACCTAGGATACAAAAAACATGATGTATAAAAGAAAAAAATTGATAAATGAGATTCCCTCAAAATTTAGAACTTTAAATGACATCATTAAAATGAAAAGCAGTCCTAAACAGACCATATTTAGAATGCATATAACCTATGACCAGAAAATATAAGGAATTCTTAGAGCTCATTAATAGACAACCCAATTAAAATGTAGACATAAGAAGATGATAAATAGCCAGTATAGCACAAGGAATGGTGTGCAACTCTAGAATCAGAAAAATACTAATCAGTACAATAATAAGATTGAATTATACACTCATTAGGGAGATGAAGTCAAAAGTTTTAAAAGCCTTGTCATAACTTTTTTTGTTGGATTCTCCCCCTTTGGGTTTAATTTGCCACGCCCATTGGATTCATTCTGCTGGGCTTCCTGGGGTTGTGATCCTCATTGTCTTTTCCTAGGGTATTGTCTAAAATTTTTTGGAGTGCTGGTTTGGTATTCATGAAGTTCCTGAGGTGCCCTTTATCATGAAAGTATCTTATTTCTCTATCAATTTTGAAAGATAGCTTTTCAGGGTACATCAATCTGGGTTGGAGGCTGTTTTTCTTTAGGGCTTGAAATACATCACTCCAAGCTCTTCTTGCCTTGAGGGTTTGCATTGAGAAGTCTGCTGTGATTCTGATGGGCTTTCCTTTGTATGTGATTTGTTTCTTTTCTCTCACTGCTTGTAGAATTTTATTCTTCTGTTGGATTTCTGAAATCATAACCATTATATGTCTATGTGTAGATTTTTTTTGATTAAGGCTAGCTGGAGTCCTATATGCCTCACTTATCTGTATGTCAAGTTCTTTTCCCTCCTTGGGAAGTTTTCTGCCATCACTTCTGTGAAGTTTTTTTTATGTCATCTGCACTCTCTCCTGTTTCTTCATTGATTCCAATCAGTCTTATGTTATTCTTCTTTGCATCATCTAGCAGCTGCTGGATTGATTTCTCGTGTTCCCTTACAATTTTAAAGCAATTTTTCTTTTCCTGGTCACTAATTGCAATCTTATCTTCTATATCTGAAATTCTATCCTCACATTGGTTCATTCTGCTGCACAGACTTTCGATGGAGTTTTTCATCTCTTGGAAATCTGTTTGTATCTGTTTTATGGATTCCATTTGTTTCCTATGTTGGGATTCCACCATATTCCTCAGATCCTCTATTTTTTTATCTGTGTCCTCTCTAGATTTATTAATCATGTCTTGCACCATGAGCAAAATCTTTGCTGTTATTTGAGTAATTATTTCTGATTTCATTTTTCCCAGATCCTCTTTTGTTGTCAGTTCAGAGAGTCCAGGTGGTTGAGTATCTGATTGTTCCATCTTGTTTCCCTTTGGGGTTGCTGTAGGTGATCCAGAAGTCTGTTTTTGAGGCTTGTTTATGTGTCTTCTCATTTCCACGTGTGTGTGGGGGGGGTGCTTTTGCGCTCACACGGTTCACCTTCTCTTCCCTAGGAGCTTGGGATGGCAGCGGGGGAGCTTCCTTCTGGGTGCTGGGACCAGCTGAGCTTCACTGCCCTAGGAGCCTGGGATGGAGATGGGGAGCTTCCTTCTGGGTGCTGGGACTGGCTGAGCTTCACTGCCCTCTATACAGATCAATTTTAATGACCCTTCTAACTGAATTTAAAGTCCCAGTGTACTTTAGGTCCATGGAATAGCATGGAATATTAAAACAGCTCTCCTGAGCTTAATCCATATGAGAATTCTCCAAATGACAATTTTCAAATAGCTACCATAAATACCACAAGATGCAACATTTAAGCATCTCAGTAGTTCTGCATCTTTCAGGGATAGACAACCATTTATATACTTTTGCCTTTAGGGTCTTATTTTTGCAGTTATGTTTGTGCAAATGGTTGTTTGTTAGTTGATGTTGACAACTGAGCATGGGCCCCACATGCAAGTTGCAGTATAATGTTGATCTCATCTGTTGAAGTATGATAAACTCAACCCTTGCCCCAAATCCAGTCAGAAATACTGAATAAGATGAGTTATTTGGAACCAGGCTAGAAGGTAATATTGTCAGTGAGGTAAAATGATCTTATCAGAAAGGACAGCTACTTCTTTAAATCAGCCAACACTAACTTTTAGAAATATGAACCCTAAAAATCACTAGAATTAAGATAACTATTCTATACCTTGAGTATATTAAATTTTTCTCCAGGTGATTTTTGGTCTGTTTTTTGGTGTGATAAGTACATAGTTGCTCCATATGTAAGATACTGTCATAATGATAGAACAGCTTGTTTGTGGGTATGCAAAAGCATGTATCATGTTGGATCATATCACATCTATTAGCATATTTAGTAACCCAAGCTGAATATCTTTGATGGGGCTCATGACACTGCTACCCTCAAAATGTAGAACCTCGGCATAATGAATATTTTAAGCTAAAGGATTTTGAGAAAATAGCAGAAACAGGAACGTCTCTCTAACTTTTCCTTATCCTTCTCCATGGAAGCATGCTATAAAATCTGGGAAGGATTTTCTGACCCTTCTGTGAAATAGATCATAAGACTCTCATGTGAAAAATGAGTTTCTATGCCTAGAGAAGAATGAATATCAAGTCAGAAAGAAAAATCTGAACAAATAGATCTTTCCAAGTCTCCCTTTCTTTATTAGGATCATGTTCTTTCTGCCATTATCATATTTTCCCAAAATTATCCATTCTTCCTCAAACCTATTATAAAAAACATTCAGATTTAACTGTTTCTTTTGGTATTTATTTTCTTATAAAGATTGCCACATCACTTAAAAATATATTAAATAGATTTCTATGCTTTTCCTTTGTTAATCTATCTTTTGATATAGGGACCACAGCCAATGATCATTTAAATACATATTGGAAAAAGAAATATGCATATATCCATGTGTAAGTATAAAATGGCAATTTCAATGATTTTCAAGATATGACATTGTGAATGCAACTAAAAATCTTAACAGTGCAGGTAAATGGATATGTGTTAAAAGGTTTTCAGAGTCCATGAGAAGCATCTTTGGTTGAGTGTATTTCTTTGGGATGATGAATAAATGACATTATATTCCAGATTTTTCTATCTGATTTATTGTGATAATCATGACCTGTCATATCTCTAAAGCAGTGTAGACCCTAAATCAAAATCTGTCTGAAAAAAAGAGAGATTGAAGGTGATATCAGAAAATGGAAAGACATCCCTTGCTCCTGGGTAGGAAGAATCAAAAGTAAAAATGGGCATACTTCCAAAACTGCTATATAGATTCAATGTAATCCCAATGGAAATTCCAGCAGCATACTTCATGGACCTTGAGAAGACATTCTAAAAATTCATTTGGAACAAGAAGAGACCTAGAATAGCAAAAGCAATTCTAGTCAACAGAGACATGGCAGGGGGTATCACAACCCCCAACTTGAAACTATACTACAGAGCTACTATGATAAAAACAGCATGGTACTGACAAAGAAACAGACCTGAGGACCAGTGGAACATATTAGAAGACACAGAAACAACTCCACACACAGTTAGCCACCTCATCTTCAACAAAGGAGCCAAACACCCTCACAGGAGAAAAGATAGCATCTTTAATAAATGGTGCTGGACAAAGTGGGTTTCAGTTTGCCAAAGATAAAAATTAGACCTATATCTCTCACCATCCACTAAACTAAAATCAAAATGGATTAAAGATCTACATATTAAAACAGAAACACTGAACCAGCTGGAACAGAGGTTAGGTAGAACTCTTGAAGACACTGGTGTAGGAAAAGATTTTATGAACAAACACTGTGTTGCCCATGAACTAGAACAAACAATAAACAGTGTGAAGAGACAACCCACAATGTGGGAAAAAATTTTCACCTGGTGTTCCTCAGACAAAGGTCTACAATCTAGAATATATAAAGAACTTATAAAACTCAGACCTCCCAAATTTAAAGACCCAATCCAAAAATGGCCATCTGAAATGAACAGACATTTCTCAGACAAAGAAGTAGAAATAGCAAATAAACATTTGAAAAAAATGTTCAACATCACTGGTCATTCAAGAGATGCAAATGAAAACAATGGTGAGATTCCACCTTACCCCAGAAAGAATGGCTGCTATCATGAAATTAACCAATAAGAAATGCTGGCCAGGCTGTGGGGAAAGAGGAATCCTGCTCCACTGCTGGTGGGGGTGCAGATTAGTGCAATCACTGTGGAAATCAGTATGGAGATACCTCAAAGAACTAGGACTGGAAGTCCCATTTGACCCAGCTATTCCCCTGCTGGGTATCTTCCCCAAAGAATTAAAAGGATCATACCACAGTGATATATGTGCACCTATGTTCATCGCAGCACAATTTGTAATAGGTAAAACTTGGAAGCGGCCCAAATGCCCAACAAGTGGAGACTGGATCAAGAAAATGTGGTTTTTTTATAAAATGGAGTACTACTCAGCCATCAAAAATGAGAAATTAGAGACATTTATTGCTAAATGAATACACATTGAGGCGATACTCTTAAGTGAAATAAATAGAACACATGTGTAAATACTGAATTGTTTCTCTAGTGTGAGAAACTGAAAGTGTAAATAAGGACTAAAAGTTATAATAGATAATGTGAAACTGGAAGAAAAGGGGCAAAGGGGAAGGGGAAGTGGGAGGGGTAGGGGAAAGGAAAAAAGGAATGGAATTAATATGAGAAAATGAAAAAAATGGAAACAAAGTCTTGGTAAACATGGAGGGCTGGAGGGGTTGAAGGGAGGAGAGGGAAAGGGGGAAAAAATAAGAACCAAGAGAGATTATGTAAAGGAGCAAATTTCCAATGATGAATGTCATTATATTGTATATCTAAAATGTACCAATAAAATTAATTTTTAAAAATCTGTGTTGCAAGTGTCAGTCCTTTATACTTCAGAGGTCAGGAAATAGAGGTAAGCAGAGTATCTGGATCAGTACAATGATTTTCTCTAAAAATTGCTGAGGCAGTTTATAGGGAGTCATGGATGGGGAAACAGAATAATGCGGAAGTTACTTATTTTCCAATTATGGATTCGGTTTTGTGTTCTTTTGGATATTTTGTTATGTAGAGAGTTACTTAAGTGCTCTATATAAGACTTGAAGTAGTATTAGCTCTTAAGTGAAAAAATATTTTAATAACCACAGATACACCTTAATTGTGTATCTTCATTTCTCTTCATTATGAAGATAAACAGCTGCTCTAAATAGCAGAGTTTTAGAAGTAATGTCAAATTTTTGAAGAATTATTTTACTTATAATTAAGAGGATTGATTTTATTCAGTCATCTGGGTTATTTTTCTCTGCAACATGGTGGGGATAGACCTCAGGGCCTCAAGTTTCTAGGAAAGCACTTTACTACTGACCTGCAGTTTTAACTCAATTGAGTTCTCTCTTGCTCATGATATTTTTGTGAGAGAAGTTGTGAAACAAAAACGTTGGGATTGACCATTAAATGTTTCTAATGAATCTCTGTATTTTATGAATATAATCCAATTAATTCTTATACTAAACCTATGAAGACACTTTAATAAATAATACAATTGATAATTTAAATGACTGTGTAACTTGTATGAGATGATAGTGAACTGTGGGTACCAGAATTCAAATATACTTATGTCCTCAGTCCAAAACCTGCGCTCAAAACACTGATCTTTACTAATTTTATAAGATTATTGTCCATGATTTTGGGCTCATTTTTCTTAATATTGTTATTCTTATCATTCACAGCCTTACACTTGTTTAAATAAGAGAACCAACTTTTATCAATTGAGTTTATTGTTGCTGAGCCCTCATACACTTGTTTGATCTTTTAATTTTTCTTTCAACAAAATGAAATCAAAAACCAGAAGAGGCTGGATTGAAAAGTGACCTGTGCGGCCTTTTTTTTCTTTCAAATAATAAATAAATAGAATCTTTAAAGCCGGGGATTTAGTTCAGTGGTTCTGCCACCTGCCTCACAAGCGTAAGGTCCCGAGTTTGACCCCTGGTACCAAAAAAAAAAAAACAAAAAACATTCGCAGAATAGAATCTTTAAAGAACTTTAATTAACTCCTTTGGTACCACTTGATGACAGTGGTGTGAATCTTGAATAGGACTTCTGTGGATTTGATTTAAATATGTTATTCTTAACCAGTTTAGACATTTAAACATTTCTTATGGTTTCACTGGAGGATAACAGAGAGAATTCTCTAGTTTTTCTCACCTAGCTCTATGGTTATAAATACCATGTACGTGCTTGAGTCTCATAATATATACTCTAAACCAAAAATTTTTTAAAAGACCAGACACGCAACCAATAACTTGACTCCCTCTTTTGGATATCTCATATCAAAATACTGTACTTTTAAACTTTTTATTGTGAGGTAAACTTTATATATGGAAAAATGACCCACACCCTGGTCTCACTTTAACATTAGAGCAATTATCAAGATTTTAAAAATATATTATTGATATTCTTATTATTTTAGTGTCTATTTGCATTAGCTATATGCTCCATTGGTACATGGTTTTATTTATCATATATCATAGCATCTAACAGAATGCCTGACACTTTTGGAATAATTATATAATATCATTGAATAATGAAGAGTAATAATGGGGTAAGGTAAAATATATCTAATTTTATTTTTTACCCATCCCAGTTTGCTAGCATCTACATTTGCTAGTTAACCCAAGACATAAAGAGAAGGGCAAAGTTGATTTCTGCAAGGTTTCGTCCCACTATTCTAATGACAAGTATAAATGTTTACATTTTTGTGTCTTTTTGGTTTTTATTTAGCTTAATACAAAGTATTCTTTCTTCATATGTAACAGTTTAATAGTCTGAACACACAACCTGCAGTACTTTTACTTACTTTCCTTTAATTAAAGAATGAAAAGATAAAGATCATGTAGTTGTAGCTTGTGTAATAGCCAGGCATGAATGGTTTTACCAAATGGTTTTACTAATCCCTTAGCCTGGGATTGAAACATTATTTTTGTCAAGTTTTGTTTGTTGGATCTCCTTCTTTTCCTAGTTTACTATGCTCTTCTTATTTCTCTCTTAATGTTTTTCTTTTTGGCTCCTCGCCTTCTACTTTCCCTTTTTTTCCTCTATTGTCTCTCAATTCTCTAGAAATATTGATAGCCCCCCTAGAGGTTTGCTCAATCCCTGGTAACCCTTAGGGCTGATAAGCAATAGGGCAGCATATGGCTGATCAGTACCAGGTTTGAACTCTTGGCAGATATCTTGTGAGCATAATAACACTATGGCATGTACCTAGATGTTCCCCCAAAGTCTCATGTGGTCATAGGTGGGCAGTTTTGAAGGTGGCTTGATTAGAGTGTGTGATTCTGGGATTAAGGATGTGATGTTGGGATTAGGGATGTGATACTGAGATTAAGGGTGACCCACCCTGCATGTGGGTGCCACCACCCAAAAGACAAGTTGGTTGGATGGAATATAAAGGGACAGAAAATAGCTACTTTGTTACTTTGCTGCTTTGCTGCCTTTTACCTGCCTGCTTTGGCCATGAACTGTTTCTTTTCTACGATGCCTCTCTTCCACGCCACTCTGCCTTGAAGTCAAGCAAATGTGAACTGAAACCTCTATAAATTATAATCTAAAATAAAATTTCCTCCTTTAACTTTGGGTGTTGGGTATTTTGTCTCACCATGAAGAAAAGTAAATAAGACATAGTCTTTAGAATTCTTTGTTTTTTGGTATTTCTGAGTGTTTCATATTTATTAGTTCCTTGTTTGAATACTTTCGCAAGTAAACCTCTATAACTTATGAAACAACATTGCATATACATAGGTTTGTAGGATCCTCAATATGAAGACTTCCATCAAAAAGCTTACTATTGGATGAGTCTCTGAGGAGACTACTGCTCAGTAGTAAGACACATGAAAATAAAAACAATAACAAATCAAAGCTTTTCTCTTAGTGTCCACAATGCTTCATACTGAAGAATAAAATGTTATCATAGGTTCTATACCAATCTTATTAAATGTTCGCATCTACTCAATGAGTGACCTACAATTGTATTGAAATTGTAAGACATAAAATAATTAATTTTTCATAATGATCTTTGATACAATTTGTCAATAAAATCAACTATAAATATATTTTATAAACAAATTGTTAAATTTTACCCTCAGTATACTCTTTAGCAGAACACACACATACACGCATACACAGAGAGACACACACTCAAATTAAAAAAAACATTTGATGGCAGTGGTAACCTTTTAATGTCCCAATATGACTATAGCAGTACATTTTATAGATGTCCCCATTATTTTAAGAATGAATATAAAGTGAAGAATAATAGATATTTTGATGTTCAGTGTGTCACTTTGATCCTTATATTAAAAATTCTAAAGGCTCACTAGTATTATTTTAACTTTTCTGCAACCAAATATTCATATTTAGTGGAGTCAAATTTACAGTTTAACATAAATTAATATCATTAAGATGTAAAATAATTTTGGTAATGTAAATATTTGTATGTGCATTTTATCAGTATTTCCTAGAGAAATAGATGTAACACAAGACATACAAATATGTATGAATGTATGATTCATACATTTAATGACCACCCACAGAGTCAGATGAGGAGTCCAGAGGGTCTGTCTGCACACTGGACACCAAAGGATTAATCAAAGGTCTGGAGCTCACTGCAGTGATCTGTGCAAGTCCGTATCAGTGGGCTGATGGGTCTGCACTGGAAGACTGGAGTCTGCACTGGAAGCCAGGAGATGACATCCTATGTGAAGACTGCAGCTCCTTCAAAGTAACAGAAAGCAGATCCATCCTTTCTCATTTTCCCTTTATGCCATGTAGCCAATAAGCTGCCCTTGAGTGGGTCCTCCACCCCCTAGGGTGCAGAATTGCTGAGCTAATTTAATTAAGCTTCTCTTAACTAACTTCTCAAGATGACACAATCAATTAACCATCAAATGTATAAATATGTCTATATATGTAGATGTGTGTGTGTATTCTTCTATCCAAAAGAGCTTAGGATTTGCTTATGACCATTCTAATTTAAATACCCAAGATGGTTAAAGCACACTGTCATAAACCTATGAATGGCCTTCATGTATATTATTTTTACTGATGCTTCAGTGATGTTTGCAAAAGTGGAGAGTCATATTTAAAGACAAAGGCCTGTCTGTCATTTTACTCCTGACCTAGTAACATTGCTACAGTATCTGTTAATCAAAGATAAACTCAACTTTTGATACTGTGAAAGTACCTGCAAAGTGGTATCATGATGAAAACAGACCATAATAATCATCACCCTCTATTTTACTTATGGATTTACAAAATATTTCTAGTCAAATTAGGCAGTTCTCTGGGCTATACATGACTGCATTTAAAAAATAACTTTGATCAGAATTAGGAAAAGTAAAAGGAGCAGTGTTGGAAAGGAAAAAATACAGTCTGCTATTTGGAAGTAAAACGGAGGCGTTTTGTCTTCTGTATTATTGATCAAAAACTTTTCAGTCCAGTGTGTAGTGGTATTGGGGGAAAATTCTATGGATGTATTATCACAAACAGTGACAGTGCCACTGAGTTTCGAGGAGGGCATTTTTAGTTCTTTAAAACCACACTTTGGTAAGTATCTGATGAGTTTTTTGTTTTAAAGTACTTATATCTGCTAAAATATCATTTTTTAAAAGTCCATAATATGCTCTTATACAAATATAGGATGAACACATGTCAAATTTTTATTAAACTAATTAATGGGGAATCAGGAAACTAGCACAGCTACTGTTAAGGAGAGTTATAGGAAGAGAACTATTTAGACATTGGAGAAAAATTTTTGGGAAAAGATAATTAGGTTAGGTACATGACTGGTTAATGTCCTACAGACCAATGGTCCATAACACTTCAGAATTGCCTTTTCTACTAAAAAGAAATCATTTGCAATCATTAACTTGTAGTTTTACTTTCTTTTAATAGTTTTAATTAGTAGTCAATCAAACATACATTTTTATATAATTAAGCAATCCTTAGATGGGCTGATTAAAAAAATGCTTTACTAGGAAATTAAGAAGATGTGCTGCTTTTGCTTTGCCTTATTTCTAAATTTTGAAATTTTTTCAATAGCATAGTCACTGATGTGTAAGAAGCATTCTATAAATCTGTGAAACACAAGGGGAAATGGCTTAGGAGTTGATACTTGAGGGTCTTGGGTTTGGGATTAAAATTAGTGAATAAAACTCTTTATAAAAGATGAATTTCTTCTTCTTTTTTAATAAGAGGAAAGGAAGATGAGAAAATAGAGTAGAAAAAATAAGCCAGAAAATACATGAGATTGAGCATGTATAGTTGTGGCATGACTGATGGGAATTTTAAGAACATAAATATCTTAAGATTTGGAATGTGTGTGTGTGTGTGTGTGTGTGTGTGTGTGTGTGTTTGTATACTCTGCATCAAATGATAAATCTATTTCTTTTGCCTTCCATTCCACAGTAAATTGCACTATACTTGTCAATGTTCTAGGAGTGCTTAACTTTTTGGTTTTTAAGAAAGTGGTGAATGGAATTTAGAAACTGAATCTCTGAAGTAGATTATTCATTAATACTCATGTTTTCAACAACTTTGGAACCCAGTATGTACCTAACATTTATGAGTTGCTGAATGGACTGTTTGGTCAAACAAAGGAGGCAAAAAGCCCTTTACAGAGCTTATATCCACTATGGAAGTCAGGCAATAAATAAATATGTAATCCTAATTTGTGATGAATGCAACAAAAGTGAACATAATTCAGTGAGTAAAGAGTAACAGGTCTAGAGATGTAATTTATTGGCATAGTCAAGGAAAGCCCCTTTTGAGTAAAAGGCCTTTAGCCAGAGAGGGAATCAAAGGCCATCTGTGAAAGGAGGTAGAAGTATACCCATATGGTAGTTTCTTTTGGCTGCTCTAACCAATGCAAACCTGATGGCTCCCAGCAATTGAAATTTATTCTTTCCCAGTTCTGGAGGCTAGACACTCAATATCAAAGTGTCATCAGGACTGGTTACTTATTGAGGCTGGAATGGAGAATCTGGTTCGTGCCTTTCTCCTATTGTTGGTGGCAGCCAGCAATTCTTGACATCTTTTGGTTTGTGGATGAATCATTCTTGTCTTACTCTACGTCTTCACAGTTTTTTCTGTTTTGAGTGTCTCTGTGCCCTTTCTATTTCTGCCTATCTCTTATAAACAACCTGTAATTTGATCTAGGGCCCATATTAAATGCAGTATTAACTGGTTTGAGATTCTTAATTATACGTACAAGCCCCTTTGTCAAAAAGAAGGCTACATTCATAGGTCCCAAAGGTCAAGGCATGGGTGTACATAGATAGGTAAGGGAGGGTGCAGTTCAACCCACCACATTAGGGAGAAGGACTAGTATGTGTAAAAGCAGAGATGTGGTAAAAGGATTGGCATATTGACAGAATGAAAGAACATTTTGTTGAAGAATGGCTCATAATTCATTTGACCTGGTAAGTAGTGTTGTCATGTTGCCAGCTATGTTAATATATAAAATTTTGAATAAGCCTCATATGAATTTTCCAAAACACAGTGGCTGGAATGAGGTTGAAGTTGTCCATAAAATCCATCTGATATTTGGGTGATCAACTAGTATATTCTCAAGTGCATTATGACTCAAAGAACCTACTCTACATGAATATGTAGCAAATGTACACATAAATTTTCTTCAAATGTATTTTTTATATTTTACTTATTCATTCTAAATCATTGTTAGAATCATTTTGAATGATTTTTCAGAACCCTTGAATCTTCTATGGTGCAACTATACCCTGTTTGTGAAACAATGCTTAATATTACATTCTCCATGTCACATCTGTGAGAAAGAGAAATCATAAGTCATAGCGCAACAGTATCTCTGGATGTGTGGACCAATCAAGCGTGGTACCACAGGAAATTTGTGTATAGCACCATTTTGCAATGCTTATTTAGTTTCCTTCTCTAAGATATGCCAGTAGAATTCAGCTTAAAAGTAGAATACAATTAACTTGTTTCACAGTCTATTTTGGATAAGAAAAAAATCTTATCCAAGTAAACCAATTCTCTTAGCATCATTTTTATCCACTATTAAGTAAAATTAGAACACTTTCCTTTATCAGAATTATACTACTGGATTATAGCTGACAGCGTAATTAAGCACAAGAAATAAAATGATCTCTTTACCTCTGAAATGTGACTTTTCTACTTCCCACCTGATAATGTAGTGCTGCGATTACTGATGTTCCAATAACAAATCTGACTCTAGGTAGACTTATAATCATTGTCAAGCATCTTAACCACTAATCTTAATGCTGAAATATTGGTAATGTTAATACATCTACTTTGGGAGCTTTTCTGATTAAATATTTTGTGCTTTGAGTAGTTTCTATCATTTCACTGCTCTTAATTTCCTCTGAAGATAATTTCTTTAATAATGGCATCCCTGTAAAGAAAATTAGCTAATCACCTAAATGCTGAAATTTTGATGCTGATAAAATAATCGTGGAGTTAGAACAAAGTTAACCTGCCCAAACTTAAACTGAGAACCTTTCTCCTACAGAGCATAAAGGAAATAAATATTGAAAAGATTAAAACTGGCCTTTCTGACAAGCAATTCTTAATTTTTAGAAAGATACTTTATTAGAAACAGAAATCCATACTTTTATGAGAATTTTTTTCAAATGTGCATTTGTCCAAATGTGAGATACACACGGAGGAACTGGTGGGCCACATAATAAATTTTAATAATTTAATTAGGAAAATGTGCCAAATAACAATTTAAAAATTTAAAAATTAATTCATGTGTTCATCTACAAAGGCTTATAAATAAGAGTTAAAATACAGCTTCCTATAAAGGACCAAATGGGATATGTCTCACTGATAAAATGAAACCTGACAAAAAAGGCAGTTTAGAAAATAAGATTCTTTTTTGAAGTGGTATTTGAATATGCTTAAGAAAATAGCCATGCCTTATGATGAATGTGAGGTTGGATGGAATAATTTACTGAATACTGTGTTGTGAAAACATTTTGTAAATTATGTTCATGTTAGATTTATTTTTTCCATTAAAATATAAAAAGCTTCTCAGCAATTTCTACCCTTTGTGAGAATTATAATGTATTGGTTTGTTGCATTTTTTATATTCAACTTAAATCTTATTTGCCTGTTGTATATGACCTTGACAAGTGAGAAAATAAACTTAAAGTAATAAAATATTGCTTTAATCTTATCTGTTTTATTACTTTCATCTATCCCCTTTTAGATAAGTAAAAATATGTTTCTGTAGTGAGGAAAAAATTTAGCGCAGGAAAAATTAGAAAATCAAGAAACAAAAGAGAGACTTATTCGCTTGTATAATAAAGCACTTTTAAAACAAGTAATATAGTAAAATGAAGATCTAACTACTTTTTGACATAAGAAACAAAAAGCAAATGCACAGTCTTCATTTTAAGTGAATAGCCTTCATACAAAAGTACAGAAGACTTCCTTTTATAAGTAATTTCACTTAAATTCATTTAGTATTAAAGATAATTTCCATTGTTATAGTTAATAGATCATATAAAAAACTGTGCCATAGAAAACAATTCTTTTCTTGTATAATTAATTGGTTGAAAATTCAGCATCCTTCTGAAAGTGAAGGGGAAAAGTTCAGTTCAAAGGCATCCTACCTCTTCTTGTGTCTCCCATTCTTATCCTTTAGCCTCACTTTCCTCTTCAGATTTTAAAATAAGTTGACATAGGGAGAGGGGAAGAAAATAATTAAAATAGAATAAGTTAACATTTTGTGCTTCTGAGAGGTATAATTGTCCTACTCAACAAGATGAGTGAGGATAGTTATCTGATATCTTCAGGTACAAGATAACTTTCCTTTACAGTAGAATTGATCTGGATTTTCAGTGAATGAGGATTATATCCATCTGGTAAATTCTCAGCTTCTGGTTTATATGCAATAGAAAGCACACTTTTTTATATTACCTCATGCCAGGGAATGCATTAAGAGTAACAATAAAAGTGGCTAACAGCTTTTACCCTATCACTGGAATCATTAGAAATTCATTATTCCTTCTCCAGACCCTTCCTGGTGGTGTCACTGGGATATGTCATACCTACTCTTAAATTACTTTTACTATCTTGTAATGTCTTCTCCTTCCTCCTACTCCATTCTTTCTTATGTTTCCCATATACGTATACCATATATTTTAGAATCATTTCAGCAACATGTGTTAGCAAAAAGTCAAGAGCATCCTGAGTTTTTTCTGCCACCCATGAATAAGAGCTTGGTGGGGAAATGAGAATGCTTCTTATGTGTGCATTTTTTTCTTAGAATAGATAATTTTCATTAGATTGTAATCCCAATGAATGAAGGACTCTATTTACTCCAAATACATAACATAAAACATTTCCAGGGGCATAATCATGCAATCAGAAATCACTTAATGAGCCAATAATAACGAGTAGAAGGAGTTCACACTGGAAACACAAAAAAGGTCATTTTATATACAGTTTTTAGAATTCTTAAAGAAAATAAAATTTGTTCTATAGATAGTGGAATTAAAAGTTTCTCAGGTGAGATATGATGAGGATTTTCCAGACTAAGCATGTGTTTTGGGGGATTTTATTTGTTGCAACATAAGCATATTTTATCAAACAATTACACATATCTTTACAGATGCTACAAGGTTTAATTAATAAAAATGATTATTTTAAGATCATTTGATGTTGAAAGCATTTAAACCTATAGTGTATTTTTAGGCTGGTTTTATCAACAAAGCTGTAGCTTACTTTATGGAGAAGTGGCAAATCAATAAGGCAAAAATATTTAGGACAATACTATAAGGTATATAGGTCTACATTTTCAGTTAGAAATGTGCATGCCATTTTTTCATTTTAACAAAACAAAAAGAAATGACAGTTTTTTATTATGAAAAAATCTATTAAGGTATAGTATGTATGCAAAAAGTTCATGTATCATGACCATACATAGTTCAATTAATTTTCATGAAATAAACACATTTAAAGCTAACTTTAATAAGAAACACCACTGTCATATAGGGGCAACCATTTTTCTATTAATTTGTGGGTTATTTGGACCATTTTCATATTTTATATAAGTGGACTCATACAATATGCACACTTTGCATGGCTTTTTTCCTCAATATGATGTGAGAATCAGCTTTTGTGTTGAATGTTCATTTTCAATACTGTATAGAAATCCATGGTGTGAGCATATCACAATTTATTCATCACATTGATGGCTGATTAAGTATTTTCTCATTTTTGACAACTATAGTTTTGCTATGAGTAGTTTATATCTATTTCACCTTTTATATTGTGAACATATGTATGCATTTCCACTGAGTATATACTTAGCTACATCACAGAGTATGCATATGTTCAGCTTTAGTAACTAGTGCTCTTTTTTCAATATAATTGTACTAATTTACATATGCAATAGCAATTTTGGAGCTTTCCTGTTCATCCACATTTTTCACAAAACTTGGTGTTTGTTTACTTTTTTACTCATTTGAGTATTTTAAACATAGTTATAATGATAAATAGTGAATTTGGTTCTCATTTTCTTACAAAAAATAAATTGAGAGAAATTTTCATCTGCCATTTAGGTGTCCTTGTTTTTGATGCATCAATTGTGTCTTTGGCACAAATTTTCAACTGGGTTAATACAGTAAGTCCTGGCTTATGAAAGAATTTTATTCTGGGGGAAGTCAGCTTCATTTGTAAGTCTGACAAAGTTAGTCTTATATACCTTTGACACAAATATACAATGTAAAACATAAAAAAACCCACACACATATAAATACTGTAATTATACTATTTTTACTTTTTCAGTTACCTTAAAATGGTGGTACAGTACAGTATAACTGTAAATAAACTATTTATTTTTACATTTACCTTAAAATGGTGAGGCAGACATATGAGCAACTTACGTGATTTGTTCTCATCTACAAATGTTCATAATGCCAGATCTGTTCTTTTCCATGAATGTTTGCAAGTCACGGAGTTTCTGTGTGTAGGAGAACACTTTATGTAATGGATACAAATCCATTGCAGGATATACATAATAGAAATATCAGGCTCTGCAGTCTCAGATTTTATTCTTTTTTATTGACTTTGGATGAAAATACTTGAGTTTCATGTAGCTTCATTAAAATTACACCCATGTGAATAAAAAGTTTGTTTTCTACTTAAAAATATTTACCAACAACCATATCATAGACTGTTCCATATTTTTTCTAAAATATACATTATATAGAGTATGTTTATATATAATTTTACCTTTCACATTTCATGTTGAATTGTAGTTTGTAATGACATAAAGGTCTAGAAACTTCCCCTCTTTAAAGACATCTAATTAACCCAGCATCATTTATTGAAAAGACCATTCTGTTTTTCATTTTCCTTTAGCATCACCTCTGTCATCAATTGGATGACTGTAGTATATAGATGTTTATGAACTCTACATTTTATCCCACTGGACAGTTTGTCATTCTACCTTTATCACATTGTTATAATTAGTAGGGGTTTGTAATTAGTCTTGATAACTTGTCAGGTTAATACAAGTTTTGGGGGTGGATTTTTTCATGATTTTTCTGGATATTCTTGTCCTTTGCATTTCTATATCAATACTGAAATCCAATTCTGAATTTCCACCCAAAATCTCTGAGATTTTGATAGGAATTTATAGTGTTGTGGCATAGTGAATCACTTCAAAATTTAACAGCTTAAAACAATAAAATAATGGGAGCTTCTGAGTTGCCAATCCTGTTCAGTTATTTGGTGGATATGTTCAATTTGTGGGAATTAATCAAGCTGTACACTTTATGGTATGTGTACTTTTGTGTATGTGTATTGTTCCTCAATAATCAGGAGATAGAAATGGGACAATAATATCTTTATCATCACTTCTATTCAATTTCTACAGGAAAACTCCATCCATGCAATAAAGCTAGAATAAACATTAATGATTGGGAAGCAAAAATGAACTATTTTATTAATGCATGATTTTGTACATACAATACTTACATGATGTTCAAGAAAAACTTAGAACAAATAAGTATCATAAGCATCTTTACTGGAAACAGAAAATTAAAAATTTAGTGATTTTTTTATGGCAGCAGTAAATAGAAAATAAATTTTAAAAATAAAATAGAATAAAAACTCATTTTTCAAGGTAAATTAATATCTTTCACTTCTAAGTGCATAGAATAGTTTTGCATTTGTCATATAAATGGAAATACACAGTACATGATCTATTCTGCCTAGATCTTTTGCTTCATTATTCATGTGTATTAGGGTTTATAGATAGTCTTTTCAATGCAATCCCTAATGCAATTCCAACAGCATACCTAAAAGAGCTTGAGAAAACAATCCAAAAATTCATTTGGAACAAGAAGAGAGCCAGAATAGCAAAAGCAATTCTAGATAACAGCGTATCACAATCCCCAACTTGAAACTATACTACAAAGCTACTGTGATAAAAACAGCAGGGTACTGACAAAAAAAAATGGACCTGAGGACCAGTGGAACAGATTAAAAGATTCAGAAACAACTCCAGACACACTCAGCCACCTCATCTTTGACAAAGGAGCCTCACACCCTCAGAGGAGGAAAGATAGCCTCTTTAATAAATGGTGCTGGAAAAAGTGGGTTTCAGTTTGCCAAAGATTAAAATTAGGCCTATATCTCTCACCATGAAGTAAACTAAAATCAAAATGGATTAAAGAGTTAAACATTAAAACAGAAATACTATACTGTCTGGGAGAGAGTTTAGAACTCTTGAAGACATTGGCTTAGGAAAAGATTTCATGAACAAGACCTCAGTCACAGACAAACTAACACAAAAAATCAACAAGTGGGATCTCTTCTTATTCAAAAGCTTCTGCACAGCAAGAGAAACCACCAACAGCATGAAGAGACAACCCACAATGTGGGAAGAATTTTTTAACAGCTGTTCCTCAGACGAGGGTCTACTATCTAGAATACATAAAGAACTGGAGAAGACTACCCTGCTGCCAGCCCACACTTCTAGGGCAGAGAAGGTGAGCTAGTCCCAGTGCCTGGGAGGAGGCTCCTCTGCCGCCATTCCATGCTCCTAGGGCACAGAAGGTGAGCCAGTCCCAGCACCTGGAAGGAGGCTCCCTGCTACCATTCCACACTCCTAAGGCAGAGAAGGTGAGCCGCGCACCAGAAGCCCCACCCCCCCGCCACACACACAGCATGGAAATGAGAAGACACATAAACAAGCCTCAAAAACAGACTTCCAGATCACCTACAGCAACCCCAAAGGGAAATGAGATGGAACAATCTGATACTCAACCATCTGGACTCCCTGAACCGGCAACAAAAAAGGATCTGGGAAAAATGAAATCAGAAATAATTTCTCAGATAACAGCAAAAATTGCACTCATAGTGCAAGACATGATTAATAAATATAGAGAGGACACAGATAAAAAAATAGAGATCTGAGGAACATGATGGAATCCCAACATAGGAAACAAATGGAATCCATAAAACAGATGCAAACAGATTTGAAGGAGATGAAAAACTCTATCAAAAGTCTACACAGAGGAATGAATCAATGTGAGGATGGAATTTCAGATATGGAAGATAACATTGCAGTTAGTGACCAGGAATAGAATATATAAAGAACTTTAAAAAATTGCACCCCCCCAAAAAAAAAAATTGCACCCCCAAATTTAAAGAGCCAATGCAAAAATGGGCATATCTGAAATGAACAGATATTTATCAGACAAAAAAGTAGAAATAGCAAATAAACTTATGAAGAGGTGTTCAACATTACTGGTCATTCAAGAGACATAAATGAAAAGAATGCTGAGATTTCACCTCACCCCAGAAAGAATGGCTGCTATCAAGAAATCAACCAATAACAAATGGTGGCAGGGGTGTGGGGAAAAAGTAACCATGCTACATGGTTGGAGGGAGTGTAGATTGGTGCAACAACTGTGGAAATCAGTATGGAGATACCTCAAAAAACTAGGACTAGAGGTCCCATTTGACTCAGCTATTCCCCTGCTAGGTATCTTCCCAAAAGAATTAAAAGAATCACATCACAGCAATGTATGCGTACCAATGTTTATAGTGGTTGAATTTGTAATAGCTGAAACTTCAAAGCAGCCCAATTGCCCGTCAACTGGAGACTGGATAAAGAAAATTTTTTTTAATAAAATAGAGTACTACTCAGCCATAAAGAATGAGAAACTAAAACATTTATAGCTAAATGGATACACTTTGAGGACATACTTTTAAGTGAAATAAATAGGACACACATGTGTAAATACCAAATAGTTTCTCTGGTGTGAGAAACTGGAAGTGTAAATAAAGACCAAAATGTAGGATAATGTGAAATAGAAAAAAAAAAGGTCTATATCCTAGAAAAAAACAATGAAGGTCACAACACCATGAGGCCCAACAGAGGGAAGCCAACAGGCAAGGTAAGAAACTAAAGGGAAAGGGGGAAAAATAAATAAAAGAGCCAACAAAACTAAAACATTATGACAATGATGAATCAATATCTATCAATTATAACCATCGATGTTAATGGCCTCAATTCACCAATAAAAAGAAATAGCCTGGCAGAATGGATTAAGAAGCAAAATCCAACAATATGCTGCATATAAGAAACACACCTAACTCAAAAAGAAATTCATAGACTGAAAGTAAAAGGATGGAAAACAGTTCTCCATCCCATAGGAACCCAGAAAAAAGCAGGGGTAGCAATCTTATTTGTAGGCAAAGTAGATTTCAAACAAAAACTAATTAAGAGAGACAAAGATGGTCACTACATCCTTGTGAAGGGAACAATCCAAGAGGAAGAGATGACAATCATAAATATATATGCACCAAATATGAATGCCCCCAACTATACAAAAAAAATATTAATGGACATGAAAACCAAATAAGCACTAACACAGTTTTAGTGGGGGACCTCAATACGCCACTATCACAAATAGACAGATCATCTAGACAAAAAATTAACAAGGAAATTCTAGAACTGAACCAAGTTATTGAACAAATGGACTTAATAGATGTTTACAGAGTGTTCCACCCCAGATAATCAGAATATACACTCTTTTCAGCTGCACAAGGGTCATTCTCCAGAATAGACCACATGCTAGCTCATAGGACATATCTAAGTAAATGTAAAAGAATTGAAGTTACCCCTGTATATTATCAGATCATAGTGCAATAAAATTGGAGATCAATAACATAAGAAACTGCAAAACTCCCACAAACACATGGAAACTGAATAACACCCTCCTGAACAAACAATGGATCACAGAGGAAATTAAAGAAGAAATTAAACAGTTTCTACAAGTAAATGATAATGCCAGCATAACATACAAGAATCTATGGAACACAATGAAAGCAGTTCTATGTGGGAAATTCATAGCAGTGAATGCCCATATTAGGACAACAGAGAGAACTCAGATAAATAACCTAATTCAGAACCTCAAGCTCCTAGAAAAAGAGGAGCATAACAAATCCAAAGCTCATACAAGAGAGGAAATTATAAAGATCAGAGCAGAAATCAATGCAATGGAGACTAAGAGACCAATTCAAAAAAAATCAATGAATCAAAGACTAGGCTTTTTTAAAGAATAAATAAAATAGATAAACCTTTAGCCAACCTTATCAAAAAAAGGAAAGAAAAGGCTCAAATCCATGCAATTAAGAACAAAAAAGGTGAAGTCACAACAGATCAAACAGAAATCCAGGGGATCATCAATACCTACTTTGAGAAACTGTACTCTAATAAAATGGAAAACCCAGAAGAAATGGACAGCTTCCTAGATACATATGAATTGCCAAAGTTAAATGAAGAAGATATAGAAATTTTAAACACCCCAACAAGAACGAGCAAAATTGAAAATGTAATAAAAATTCACTAATAAAGAAAGGCCCAGGTCCTGATGGATTCACTGCTGAATCTACAAGACATTTAAAGAAGAACTATTGCCATTACTATTTAAACTCAACAAGGAAATTGAAAGGGAAGCAAGGCTTCCACATTCATTCCTGGAAGCAAGTGTTACTTTGATTCCAAAACCAGGGAAAGACCCAACCCAAAAGAGAACTACAGGCCAATCTCCCTAATGAACATAGATGCAAAAATCCTCAACAAGATACTGGCAAACAGAATAGAGAGGGTCATCAAGAAGATCATACACCCTGACCAAGTTGGATTTATCCCAGAGTTCCAAAGATGGTTCAACATTCATAAATCAATAAATGTAATGTACTATATTAACAGAGTCAAGGACAAAAACCATATGATCATCTCAATAGATGCAGAAAAGGCATTCCACAAGATCCAACACCCATTCATGATTTAAAAAAAAACCCTACGGAAAATTGGAATAGAAAGTCTTTATCAATCTGATTAAGGCTATCTATGAAAAACCAGCAGCCAATGTCATATTAAATGGTCAAAAACTGAAAACTTTCATGCTAAAATCAAGAACAAGACAAGGATGCCCGCTATCCCCACTCCTGTTCAATATAGTTCTGGAAACATTAGCCACAGCAAATAGAAAAGAGAAAGAAATAAAAGGAATAAAGATAGGAAAGGAAGAAGTTAAACTGTCATTTTTTGCTGAGGATTTGATACTTTACATAGAAGACCCAAAAAACTCCGTCAAAAGACTTCTAGACTTAATTGACAGATTCAGTAGAGTAGCTGGATACCAGGTAAACACTCAAAAAACAGTAGCCTTCTTGTATACAAATAACAGACTCACTGAGAGAGAAATTAGGGAAACAATTCCTTTTACAATAGCATTCCAAAAAATGAAATATCTAGAAATCAATCTAACAAAGGGAGCAAAAGACCTCTACACTGAAAAGTACAGCACTCTGAAAAAAGAGATCAAAGAGGATACAAGAAAATGGAAAGACATCCCTTGGTAGGAAGAACCAATATAGTGAAAATGGCCATACTTACAAAACCACTATATAGATTCAATGCAATGCTGCTTGAAATTCCAACAATATATTTCACAGAACTAGAGAAAACAACCCAAAAATTCATTTGGAACCAGAAGAGACCTAGAATAGTAAAAGCAATTCTAGGCAACAGAACCATGGCGGGGGGTATCACAATGGCCAACTTGAAACTATAGTACATAGCTACTGTGATAAAAACTGCATGGTACTGGCAAAAGAACAGACCTGAGGATCAGTGGAATAGATTGAAGTTGCAGAAGCAACTCCAAACATACTCAGCCACCTCATCTTTGACAAAGGAGCCAACCACCATCATTGGAGAAAACATAGCCTATTTAATAAACGGTGTTGGAAAAACTGGATTTCAACCTGCCAAGGGTTGAAACTAGACCCATTAACATGCACTAAACTAAGATTGAAGTGGATTAAAAGTCTAAATATTAAAACAGAAGCACTAAACTTGCTGGAAGATAAGTTAGGTAGAACACTCGAAGACATTGGCATAGGAAAAGACTTTATGAACAAAACCTCAGTAGTATGGGAACTAGCACAAAGAATCAACAACTGGGATCTCATCTTATTAAAAAGCTTCTGCACTGCAAAAGAAACCACCAACAGAGCTAAGAGACAACCTACAATGTGGGAAAAAAATTTTCACAACTGTACCTCAGACAAAGGACTACTATCTAGACTATATAAAGAACTGAAAAAACTCAGACCCCCCCCCCCCCAAATTCAAAGACCCAATTCAAAAATGGGCATCTGAAATGAATAGACATTTCTCAGACAAAGAAGTAAAAGCAGCAAACAAATATATGAAAAAGTGTTCAACATCAATGGTCATTCGAGAGATGCAGATGAAAACAACACTGAGATTCATTCCATCTTACCCCAGAAAGAATGGCTGCTCTCAAGAAATTTACCAATAACAAATGCTGGCAGTGGTGTGGGGAGAAAGGAACCCTTCTCCATTGTTAGTGGGAGTGCAGACTGGTTCAACCACTGTGGAAATCAGTATGGAGATACCTCAAAGAACTAGGACTAGAGGTCCCATTTGACCCAGCTATTCCCCTGCTGGGAATCTTCCCAAAAGAATTAAAAGAATCATACCACAGCGATATATGTCCACCCATTTTTATAGTGACACAGTTTGTAATAGCTAAAGCTTGGAAGGAGCCCAAGTGCCCATCAACTGGAAACTGGATAAAGAAGATTTTTTTTTTTTATAAAATTGATTACTACTCAGCCATAAAGAAAGAGAAACTAGAGTCACAGCTAAATGGATGCATATCCATGCCATACTCTTAAGTGAAATAAATAGGACACACATGTGTAAATACCGAATAGTTTCTCTAATGTGAGAAACTGAAAGTGTAAATAAGGCTTAAAATGATTAAAATGAATAATTAACAATTTGAAATAGGAAAAAATGTCCAAAGAAGTGGGGGTGAAGTGAGGGGAAGGGAAAAGGAAAGAAGGGAAAGGAAAAATTACGAGAAAAGAAAAAAAATGGAAATGATGTCTATATAGGGAAGGGTGGAGGAGGTGAAGGTCTCACAGGTAATGAGGAAAAAATAAGAATCAAGCTACACCAAGTACAGGTACAAATACCCAATGATAAATGTAAACATATTGTGTACCTAAAATGTACCAATAAAAGAACTTACGAAAAATAGAAAAAAGAAAAGGTCTAAAGGGGAAGGGGAAGGCGGAGGGTTAGGGGAAAGGAAAGATGTGAAAGGAATAAATATGAGAAAAGGAAAAAAATGGAAACAAAAGTCTTTGTAAATAGGGAGGGGTGGAAGGGTTGAATGAAGGGCAGGGGAATGGGGAAAAAACTAAGAACCAAGATATTTCATGTAAAGGTACAAATTCCAAATGATGAATGTCATCATACTGTATCCCTAAAATGTACCAATAAATTTAATGAATAAAAATAATTAAGATTAAAAAATAATAATAAAGATTATAACTACCTTTGTTATGAATTTTGATTCTTTATCCTGTAAATTATTACTTTTCCCCAGAAATGATTCCCTTATAATCTTCTAAATTATTATTTTAAAACTGTAAAATTATTAATATGTTATTCATTATTTTTATTTATTGCCAGTCACTTGTAACAAAAAGCTATTGAAGATCTCATCTCTGCTTTGTTTCTATTGTATAAAAACTCTCAGTTACTTTAAAAAAGATCTAATTCAGATATTTATTTCATATATTGATAAGAGACTCCTTGGGTCAATACATTGAATTTTATGTGCATGATTTTGGTTGCTGTGATAAATATCAAAAAAAGGGCTATTTCTGAAAAGGGCTAACAATGCAAAATGAAAGCATCACTACAAAATGAAATTACCTGGAAAGTTCATGTGTCTCTGAACTTAGAAGTCCTTCAGACATGAGAGAAATCTTCAATGTGGCAAATTTGCGTACTTATTCTTTTCTTCCTCTAAGATATAAACTCCATGAGAAGAACTTTTCTTTTCCATTGACTGCAGTAGCTTTCGATACTTAGAACAGTGCACATAATAGAAGTCTAACTATCTGTGTAATATGGAGTAGCATTGTTCTTCCTAGCAACTTTCTCAGGCAGTTTCCATCATTGTCCTATTTTACTAATAATATACTTGAGTCTAAAAAAGGCCAAACTACTTTCTGAAGGTTAGAAAATATGTCTTTGAATTAGCATGAGGGCTGTCTGATACCACAGAAAAGAACTTTCCCCAAATTTAAGCCACAGAGTTTCTTAGCTGTCAGTGGAGTGGTAGCCAAGAGCTCATGCTCCACAATCAAACATCCCTGGTGGAAGACCAGCTCTGGCCCTATGAATCTGAGCAAGTTATCTAACCTCCTTCTGCCTGTTTCTTCATCTGTAACTGAGGACACCAGTGTCTATGCATTGCATTTTACAAGTAAATTAGTTAAATTCCTGGAAAATATTCATTAAAAATAGGGCACCTGCTTTTTCTCTCTACAGAGAGTATCAGTTCCTACTTGAGAGAAAAATGGCAGAACATACTATTGGAACACTCTCATTTTCTCCTTACATGTAAACTTGGATTTTGGACCTATTTTCCATAATATTTTACTGTTAAAGGTAGGAAGACAGACAGTCTTTTTTCCACAATTTCCTCTCTTCTCAGGATTTTACTCCCTATCCAGTCTGAGATCTGTAGGATGGATTTTCATTTTTCTCTATTATAATTTTAATTTTTACCATTCTGAAAGACTTTTATCATCAGCATTTACAAATATTAAAATCTCCCATTAAAGAAAATACCTCTTCCCAAGTCCATATCTTTTACCACTATTGCTACTTACAAATTCAAGAAAATTTGTTATATGTTAGCTCTAGCATCCTAATTTCCTACTTACTTAAACTATTTCAAGCCTTGAATTTTGTTCTTCCTTTACCTATACATTGTCTTCAATATAATTTTTAACTATTAGAATTCCAAAAGGATAAGTAATCAGAAGAGAATTTTGATTTCATGTCACTGGCTCTCAAATGTTGCTGAACATTAAAGCTTTAAGGAGGCAAAAAATACTGATGGCCAGATGACTACTTCAGAACTTATGATTTCATTGACCTCTGTGGAATCTGAGCTTCTGTATATTTTTAATCATAAAATAATACAATATTTAGCCAAAACTAAAACTCACTGTTTTAAACTCTCTTAAAAATTAATTTTACTCACAGGTATATCTTTAATTACTATATGTGTTGAATCTCTGTATTTTAGGCCTGGGGAACTGTCAGTATTCATACATGGCTATTGGAATTTTTGGCACATCTGAGATCTTGAAACTAGCCATGAATACATTAACACTCAGCATATGTGATGGTTAATTTTTTCTGTCAACTTGACTGCAGTACCAGATGATTTGATTCAACATTAATTTACAGCATACCTGTAAAGGTATTTCTAGATGAAATCAGCATTTAACTTAGTGGATTCAATAAATTAGATTGTCCTCCTCAATATGGGTGGGTATTATCCAATCTGTTGAGGGCCTGAATAGAACAAAAAGATGGGAGAAGAAGTACTTCCACCCTCACCCCTAGTTTTTGCCCGTTAACCCACTTGACCTGGAATATCAGTCTTCTCCTAATCTTGGACTAGGTTTTACACTATTGGCTCACCTGATTTTACACCATTGGCTCACCTGGTTATCTAACCCCTGGACTTGGCCTACAATTATACTGCCAGATTTCCTGAGTTTTTGGTTTACAAGTGGATCATTTGACTTCTCAACCTCCATAATTAAGTGTGTCAGTTTCTAATAATGTGTGTGTGCACCTCTTTCTCACCCTCCATGCCTTACTGTTTTATTTGTTGTTTCTTTAGAGAAATCTAACAGAGGGGAGTCTGGTTTAAAAAACAATGAGGAGTGCTTTAGTCATCATTTTTCCTGAGGCCAATCTTGGTTGTTTAGAATTCTGCAGTACATAATACAGTTTTTTAAATGGCATCCTGGTTAGAAAAAAAGATGAGCCCTAAGAAAGGAAAAAGATCAAAAGAGGTAAGTTTTAGAACAGCAAGTCACCTAGAAGGAAAATCTTTTTTATTTCCTACTGAAATCTTGGCCTCTTACTTTCTCAATCCCTATGTGTTTCTTAGAAAATGGTCACAAGAGAGCTTGAAACCACAGAGAAGAAATGAAGCTAGAAGAAACCTTTCCTGTAGGTTTACATTTGACTCCAGAAATTATTTCTGACCGGGTTATAATGTGGGTAAAATGAATTACTTGTAAGAATGAATCTAGTACAGCCCTTGACAAAAAGTGGAGTATCACCAATGTGAATTTGCCTTTCTTGAAAAAAATCTGTGGACAGACACTTTTTTCTGATTTTTTGGCATATATATATATGTATATATATATACATATATATATATGTATATATAAATTAAATCAGTAATTCCATGTCATCTAATACTTTTGTCATAGAAATGCAGCTACTTCATCTCCCAATCTCATCAAGCTCTTCTCAAGAATGCTTTGATATGTCATATAGATTTTCAAAGCAAGAAATGGGAGATAAATTTCAGAAATACCCATTATATCATTTTATTGTTTGCTGTCAATTCAAGTTCATAAAACTTGAATGCAGTTCAATTACAGTATTATATTTACAACATTGTTTTTCATAAACCTGACTCCTTAGGCCTCTGAGAATGTTACTCACTAATTAAACATATTTGTAGTAATTATGTGCCCCTCCCTAAGCTTTACAAAACAAAATCCTCTATGATATAGTATAATAAATCACTTTCCTTCTGGAGGGAACAAGACTGAAATGTAATATTATCCATGTAATGGATCATAATAATTTCCTAAAAATTTAGTTATGGCCTTAATTAGACCTATATCCTAAATCATGGGGAAGGAGTACATGAGAGAATATAATTTTGTGATTCTACTAATTTACTTTTGTTTTTAAAATAAGGTGAAGTAGATTTTAAAGTTAATAGCTAATCTGTTTTAAACTAAGAGCTAACAAATTATAATTTGTTAATATTTATTTGTACATTATTAATATAAATAGCATATACATATATATATATATATACACAGATATTTTAAAAATGTTATTAGCTTGGTCTTTATTTAATTTGGAATTAAGTGGTCATATTGAACTCTGTTTAATGTCAGCTGTTAGAGAGTTCTGCAATCAAGCTGAAATTCTTTGTAATCCCCGTGATCATTTGAAGCAGAATTTCCAGAGTCCTAAAAACACTCTTAATCACTATGTAAGCTTATACAGTTCTTTCTACTGAATTATCTATTTGCTGAATTTGTTAAAAAAAACATAGGGAAAATGACTTGTCTCTTATTTTTATAAGCCACTGAATAGAAACCTAAAGATGGTGAGAATAAACAATACTGGTGATAAAATTCAGTCACCTGACTATACAAAAGAAGGGACTTGCTTGAGGGCACACAGAAGATTAGTGACAACACTAGAGCTGAACCTTGTGCTTTGTGCTTCCTTGTCCTAATGAAGGACAGTTTTCTATATAATGTCATCCCTATAAATTAAGGGGAAAAAAAGAAAGGTAGACATACGGTACTTATATATTTTTTTAATTTATTTTTCTTTATCTTAATTCCTTTTTAAAAAGTAATATATCACTAGTCAGTTCTTGTATTTCTGATAAGTAAATCAGAATTATTGCTTTGTGGGACTGCATAACCTTTGTTCCTTTTTCTCCAGCCCCATTGTGATTAAAATGTGAGTTAATAGATGAAGATGCTTGTTAGTCTAGGGACGCTAGATAGGGATCTGTAACAGACCTAGAGTCCCAGATAGTCTAGGGACGCTAGATAGGGATCTGTAACAGACCTAGAGTCCCAGAGTAAACTACTCAACTCTTTGTTTATCCGGAACTGATATTCCAGGCACCACAATTGTTAGAACAAGCTGCAGATGTCTGCTGACCATCAATATGTGACAGTCGACCACTAACCTTTGTCCCCTTTTCTTTAATATGTTAACTTCCCCCTCAACCCCCTATAAAAACAGCCTCGGATTCTGAGCCAGTTGCCTCTCTAAGCTATTTTGCTTTGGGAGTGCCGTCTGGCCAGACTAATAAAGGTCTGTTTCCCAACTTGTCCGGTGTGTTCCTTCCCGGGTGTTCTTCGCTGTAGTCAGCTCCTTGGAGCGTTTGGTAGGGCTCTTGGTCTTACATTCTGAAGGCACCGCTGGGATTCCTGGGTGTGCTTCACTAGTCAGCTCCTCGGAACGTTTGGTAAGGCTCTCAGTCTTACATTCTGAAGGCACCACTGGGATTCCTGGGTGTGCTTCACTATAGTCAGCTCCTCGGAGCGTTTGGTAAGGCCCTCGGTCTTACAGCTTCATGAATGAATTTAAAGTTTGGTTCTTTGCTACTATGTTTTCAAAAAACATTTTAGGCGGATGGAACTTTGTCATATTGAAAAAGATCCAAGATATTCTTAATTTGGAAATTGCAATTCATTAATTCATATTTAAGTTCTTTAATATAGCTTTGAGGAGTATACTTACATTTGGATAAACTTCTCTGAATGAAATGGTTGTGTGAATAGATTTTTGCAGGAATTTTGAAGTTGAGTATTTTCATATATTCCTGCTATTTCTAAACACTCCCAAGACCTTTTGAGTTAAGATGTAGTTGCTAAAGGGCTAAATTCAGAATTCTGTTTATTCATTTTTTTTTTTTACTAGAAAACATAATAAAAACCTATTGTATTTTCTGGATAATAATTTCTATATGAAGACTTGTGTTCTATTTAAAATTTAAGAGGAATTAGAATACAGTTTTGTTCTTTGTCTTTTAAAATATAAAAGTATTAAAAATATATCAAACTATTTCTATAAGCAATAATAAAATATTATGTTAAATGTCGGTACAATTACTTGACGTACTTGTAAATTATTTAGCATTTATATATTGAATTGTAGTTGAATTTAATGCTGATAAATTTTGAAAATCAAATTAAAATTTGATCTTTTCAGATATTTATACAATGAAATTAAACTGCAATTCAAATGTCTTTAAACTACATGATTTTCAAGTCAGTCATAATGGTCACTTGTCCTCAAAACTATGCTTAATTAAAAATGTAATTCATGTCATTTTGGTCTGAGTTTCATTTCAGTTTGTTTTTCTAACTACCTTACCTAAACAAGGAGCTTAATCCCATAATTGGATAGTTTAATGACTTGCTGACAATCTCTGTGTTGACATGTTTTTAAATTTTGAGTACTAACTAAATTGAAATATATGCCCCATACATTTGAATGTTTTCATGTATTTCTCTCTGTGAATGTTTTCTTGGCTTTTAAGCACTTAGATCTGGAAGCATTTAGCAAGATCTAGAGGAGGGCTACAATCCCCAGGATACATTTTTTTCTCCTTCATTACCCTTGAGGAAGAAGGGGTGTGTTAGAGACAGGCCCTGACCTCAGCCACTCTGTGCCATCCTCCTGCTGCTATTTTTCCCTTCTCTCTTGCTCCCCCATATAGCAAGAGAGAATTTCAATTTAGAAGAAAAACTAAATCAAATTCTTCATTAGCACTATTACAGTCTTTGAATCCTTTGTCTCTTCCTTAGATTTATAATGTGAATTCCCCTTTTGTCAGCAAAGCCAAGGCAGCTTAAAAGCTATATATTTTGAAAGCTATGTAAGCATTCTTCCAAAACAAAGGCTGACTTTAATGCACTTTTATGTTCACACAGTTACAAACCAGATTTGCCCACATGCTTCTCTCACTTCTAAGTATGTGACTTTCAGTTTTGCAGAGAATAGAAAATTTCTAATATCGAAGAACAGTGACTATTATAGAATATGCAGTTAAGGTTGTTTTTTGAATATGTCAATATTTTCACATTTTTGTGTTTGACAGTTGAAAATTAGTTAATTGAGTAATTAAAGTATCTGAGGGCACCCCTCTCCAACAAATACTAAGAAATGAAGTAAAGCTAAAATAAAGGAGAATAAATGAATGTTTTATGGATGTTAAGTATGTGGCTTAAATATAATAAATATACAATATGTAATAAAACTTAAGCAGATGCTAGAAACAGGTTTATTACTGATATTTTTGTGTTATGGTTGCCTTGTTTTATAAAAGGTCTAGGGAAAAAGAAACTAATTCAATTTATGTAATTTTTACTTTGTATCTAGCAAAGAATCTTTACTGGCTATTCCTGTCTTTGATTTTAGGGAGACAAACTCTGTATATGCTATGTCTCCATAAAAATAGTAAATTATTAACATGCTGCTTTCACAGTTGATCAGATTAGTATTTAGTTATGAAACTTTGTTTTTATTCAAAACATTGATTACTCTTTGCCAATTTCTTTTCATTTATGTGTTTTTAACTGAATATGTCTTGCCTATTCTCACTCTTTAATCTCTCCAGTGTCAACATGAAATGCTGACGCAGAAGGGCATATTAATATCTTTTTACAAATGTTGGTAGAAAGTGTAGCCAAGTAAAACTTTTTTTAAAAAATTATCTGGTGCTTTTATTAACTACACCATTACCCTTCCAGTTCTTATTTTCTCCATTAGGTTTTGCTTAGAAAAGATTTCATAATATTCCAAAAGCAAATGTAAATATGGTTAAAAATGAGACAATATTGGGCCAGGGATTTAGCTCAGTGGTTCCCCCGTCTGCCTCACAAGCACAAGGTCCTGAGTTAGATTCCCTGGTACAAAAAAAAAAAAAAGAGAAACAATATCTATAAAAATGTGAAATATTCACAGTTCAATTCTATATTTATACTTCTAGGAATTTACCTAAAAGATACACTCACAAAACAGATAGATGGAAGTTGAAGAGCTAGGTAAATAGATGGACATAAGGTTAAAGGTTTTATTCCTTACTGGTCATGACTCATTTTATCTAAATGATAGAAAGTATTCTAAAATGATTATATAATATATTAAAGACTATTTGAGTCACGTCATTCTTTCAAACTGATTTAAATATAGTTTATTATTTTATTTTAGTATGTGTTAGTGTGAAAGGTATGAATGAGCTAGCTAGGAAAAAATACCAAAACCTTGGGATATCTAGATAAAAAGTCAGTGGTGAAGTTGCATGTGGAATTCTATTTTTAAAAGTTATGTTTTATTGGCAATTTTTATCTAATGTTTGAAATCTTGGCTATCATTGTTTATACATATTATACTACAAAAGATTTTTGTATCATACTAAAATTGGAGCATAGGGAGAGGAAGAAAGAAAGCTTGTTTTTTTAAAAAATATTTGTGCTATCAATTATTCTTCAGTGTTTCTGGTGTTCTAGCCATAAGTAGTTTATTATATTCTCTTGAAATATTAGAGAGGGAAGGCATTTTTAAAAATTAAAAATACAAATATTTTACATTTAAATTTTTTAAAAATCAAGTTCTTGATTTTAAGAAGAAAATTCTACAAATTATATTCATGTGAGAACAACTGAATAAAAAATATTGATTATCAGCTAGATATAATTATAAATCTGGGTATAAAATTAGAATTCTGTTTATGACTTAAAAAAATCAATCATTAATTTTTACAAATTCCCTATCAAAGGGAATTTTTCATCTAATATGCATCGTGAAATTAGAAATACCAGTTCTCAAAACGTAATTCATTTAGTGAATACAAAAAAGTCATCTGTACTACTGAGTTATAAAATTACAAAGAATAATATTTTACCTTTTTCATTTACATCTCCTAAAAGAAAATACCAGGCCAGAAGCATTAACTAGATTATAAAATAATTGTTGGTAAAATCAACTTTCCTTAATAGGTATAAGAAGCTGGACCTTCCCATGATAGCACAAAATGATCCTTGTTAGAAATTGCTTTACTAATGCTGTGATTGTTGCTTAGTGGTAGACCATTTGCCTAGCATGGGTGAGGCCTTGGGTTTCATCATCAACATTGTAAAAAAGAAAGAGAATGAAAGAAATAGCTTTACTCATGCTACAGTCTCATTGCCGTGTCCCTGTAAAAATTCTAGTCTACAGTATCCTGGTGACAAGAAAATGTAAGTGAAGAGCTGTGTTGTTTTAAAATGCTATGATGGGATATGTGACAGTATTTGGAAAGGTTTAAAACATTTCCTGTGATGTCTCTAGGTGTTTAGTGATATCTTTGCTTAAAACTAAATTTACTTAATAATTCAACATATAATTATTGGACCCCTAATATGTACTCACATTGCATTAGATATTGGAGATATAGCTCTTTGACAGGATGAAGTTAAATGTATTATTCATTCTCCTACTGATACACACATACACACATGCACACACACACAAAACTGGTACTGCACAGGAGCCAAAGTGTTCAGTCTGGGCAGGTACTGAGTGGAAAGAGAATGCGAACAAGTATTATCAAAGTGACATTAAAACAGGACTCTGAAATATTATTTAACTGAGGCCTATGCCTATAAACAGTGTTTCTAAGCATATTCCTTTTAGGTGGTAGTTTGGAAGACTCACTTCATTTCAGATTTATATACAAAGAAAAACATGTTGCATTTCCTTAGCATGGATAAAATAACTGTCTATTGCATCTGTTACTTCAAAGAGTTTTTTTAGATTATCATTTACTATTGGGAGTTTGTTTCCTTTAAAATAGATGTGTTGCGGCCAACTGTAAAAGTATACTGTTAGAGTATTTAAAAATTCAACCTTGATGTATTTTATATACATTGTTATGTACTTCTTTTGATGGTACAAAATGAACATTGTTCAAATGTGTTAAGATACAGACAAATAAAGGTACAATTAATGAATTTGAATCCAAACATGCTTTGCATCCAGCTTTATGTGAACACCTATTCCTGTATTCTTAGTTGTCATTGATTTCCTATTTTTCCATTACCATTGGCAATATTAAGGTCTTCCAGGCCAGCATTCTATATTTTTCTTCCTTTATTGTATACCAGTCTATTATTTTATTAGATTACTTGGCATTGTCTTAATATCTGTAAATTCAAAAACCTTTAAAATAATTGCAAAAAATGGAGAAATCCCCTTAAGTATACTTGTGTATGCAATGTGTATTTTAAAGAAACTCTTAGATATTATATTTTTGTATTCTTGCATATTATTTTAGTGTACTCCTTGATGAGAGTGAGACTTTTATAAATATAACTCCTCAGTGTAACTGTCATTCATAGTAATGAAAATAATAATTATTTAGTATGTAATTTCTATTTCATCCCAATCACCTTAAAAATATTTACAATTGGTTTGTTCCTGTCAGGATCCAAACAAGATATTTGGTTGGTTTTATTTTCTTGGAACTTATCTGTAGAAAAAAGTGGTCGTATGTTCTGTATTCTACTTTTTGGATTTGGCTAACTGAACATAATCTGCCAGCATAATCTCCTAGATCTACTTCTGTTATTTCCTGCCTACTCTTAAGGGTTCATTAGATCCTCTCCAATTACTTTTTCTGACTGTGTGGTACTGGTAATCAAACCCACGGGCATTCTGCCACTCAGCTACAGCCCCAGTCTCTCTCTCTCTCTCTCTCTCTCTCTCTCTCTCTCTCTCTCTCTCTCTCTCTCCTCTTTCTCTGTCTCTCTCAACAATGTTTCACTAAGTTGCCCAGGTGGGTCTTGAACTTGTCCTCCTCCTACATCAGCTTTCTAAAGTGCTACGAGTATTCAATGTTTTTCCATTGCATCAATTGCCAATACTGTCAAGAAATACTATTTTTAGTGATGTTGACCATAATGATTCCTGTGAAAACTGCGCAGGAATTATGATTTCTGTTAACCTTTCATCTTCATGGGTTTATTTATCACAAGTTACCTAGATACATTATTTCCTCAGGATTTGACAATGATAACATTCTCATTATATTAGAATTAGACTACTGTGGCTTTGGCCATTGAATACAAACACATTTTAGTTCCAGACACCACTTTGCGTTGTCACTGTGACCAAACATCCTGGTTTACTGGAAAATCTCTTTTCTATTTCATGCTAAATGTCCTCGCTCCCAGGAACTATCTCATTCAAGAAAATGAGAACTGTTGGTCACTCTATATCCCAGTCCACAGTTTCTGTCACTTTTAGCTATACTTTTACTATCTTCATGGAAATGTGCTCTAGTAGAAAAGATATTAGACTTGAGTTGAGGCTGTATTTGTAACTATAATCTTTCAAAGCTTACATTTCTTATCTATTGTGTGGGTCTTATAGTATTTTCTGTGATAATAATATGAAGAGGAGACTATCAAAGATCATTTAAGCATTGAAAATTACTATGAAAATATTAAGGCCTGTTATTCCCTATGCCCATTAATGTTTCATCTTATATCTTTCACCTGAAGCAGCTGGTTCCTTTTCTTTACAGTTGAATATTACACTAAGTAATTTTTTTCATTTTTTCATTTTTTAGTAGCATGTGATTATAGCACATAATACCTTCATCCTGGGGAGTAGGTACAGTTATGCACCACATCTTTATTTTTATTCTCCTTTCCTTCCATTCTCTACATTCTCCTTCCATCTCTCAATCCCTTTCCCATTTGGACGAGATCTACCTTGTTGTTTCTTATTGTGTTTTTATTTTGTTCTTTAAATTGTTTATACTTTGGATTTCTCATATAAAAGAAGTTATGTGATATTTAAGCTTGTGTGTGACTTTTTTCACTTAATATTCTGGTCTAAAATTGTATCCATTGTCTTACAAAAAACTCAAGTTTAATCTTCCTGTTTTAATATATAGGTCTTTGATCCATTTTGATTTTATTTTTGTACATGGTGATATATATATGTGATATATATATGTGATATATATACGATATATCACATATATATGATATATATACATATATATAATATATACATATATATGTATATACACATATATACATATATATGTATACATATATATATACATATATATACATATATATGATATATCACATATATATATAGATCTAGATTCAGTCTTCTGTGTGTATATAATGAGTTTCCCCAGCACCACTTGTTAAAGAGGACATCTTTCCTCCAGGTTTCAATATTCAATTTGAACTTTATATGGAATTCTAACCTCTCAAAGTTTGGCACTTTTTAGGCCACATATGGCAAACTATTCAGTTATGGATGCCACACTGAAGTAAAGAAACTAATATTGAAAATCTTGTGCAGAGAGAGCTGACTAGGATAAAGGTGGGCAAGAATCCATAATATGTGAAATACAGTTGAAGAATTTATCATAGTAACACTTAGAATTGTGTGTAACACTGACTTAAATGGTTTCCCAGATTTTAAGTTCCTTTGATTAGTGATTGCTAAAATGTCCAGCATATTACAAACTTTGAGATATATATATATATATATATATATATATATATATATATACATTCAAAGAATAATAAGGTCATAGATTATAAGTCTAACTAAGGCTATAACTAACTTTTTGCAGATGAGGAATACCTATTACTTAGTTTTTTGAGGGCAGAACTGGTTCTCCCACTAGAACTTGGGCTGTGTGACTCCCATTCCAGTACATTCCTGTGTTTGCCACAGCAACACTCCCTTGCTCCAACACCAAGGAATGTTAAAACAAACAATAAAATAGTCAAAGGTGTTATAATAATCTACAAATATTTGAGCAGCAGGGTAATTAGCGTAATTGTAAGTAATTGTAACCATAGGAAACTTGTGAGACTCTAACTTAGATGTGAGAGTGCATACTAGCCATGCCAGTTGCTATCCCACAAAATGGGAATCAAGGCTCAGTCAGAGGCTGGGCGAGCATGTGTCAGAGGATTTGCAGAGAGTACTCATGTGCTGGTGGTTTTTAATCTCCCTACTAACTGCAAGACTCTGTTATTCAAAATAGTCACCAGTGTAGTCATACAATAGCTGTACTCTAATTGAAACTGGGACATTGCCTCTGGCAGAGACTAGGCTCTGCCTCAACTGCTTCTACCATCAGCTCTGGTGGTAGAAGAGGGGATAATGACATGGGCTTTACTTCTTCCAGGGCCCAAACGTGTGAGCAGAACATCTCTTTTCCTATCAAAATGATGAAACAATGAAGATGATTAGGCAAGCAAACAGGGAATATAGCTTTATCAACTTTCTTTTACACAAATATAGAGCTCTCCCTTTCATTTTCACTCTGATCTTTATTACACATACTCTGATTAATAAAAGAGCTCCTTATCTGCTTTCCCTGCAGTTTCTCTGCGAATTCAACATTTGGCAATATTTCTTTTTCTTAATGGTTCATTGTATTATTTGCCCTAAATTTCCTAATTGCTCCTTTCTTTTTGATCCATACCACATTTTTATTGTTTAATATTAAAGCTTCTAAGATTGATTTCTGGAGGAACAAGTTGCTTCTCTTTCCCTTTTGGCCTATGAGGACTGATGCATCTCCTATAACAAATGGTATAAACTCCAAGGCAGACAGCTCTAGGTGGCATGTGACCTTAACCAATTCTCTAAAATGAGAATAATAAAACCTAACTTATGGAGTTATTAATAATAAATAAAACTCCTTGTACAATACTTGGCATATGTAAAGTTCTTACTAATGTCAGTTCCCTTCCTTCACCCCTGTCCTCCATTCTATTATATTCATAGTATTATTTTAATTGTGTATGCCATTCATTTTGTGCCTAATACACAATTCCATTGCCTTTTTGAAGATTCAACAATGAAGCAAATAAGCTAAAACTAGCAGTACCTTTTATTATTAATGCAGCAGCCTGAAAATAAAAACACTATCATGTGCTGAATATATTTAGAAAAGCAAGAAAATGGAATCCTTGCCTTCCTTTAAAATGGATTAAGTATAAAAGAAGAAATCTTCCTTAGTGATAAAGGGAAAAAATGCCACTGGTTTTTACACTGTATGAAATTTGAGCCTGGCTATGGTGGCAGAGAATAGTTTAAACACTGGCTCTTCGACAGCTAGAGTCATCACTGTATTTCAGTTGCATCTGTAGTAATTTTCTGTCTCAATGAAGAGTAACACTTCCTTATTTTGTCACTGCACTTTTGCTGTTTGTGTTTTGCCTCAGCTCCTTGTTTCTCACAGTGTCACTCTTCAAGGTGAGCTAGGTGTAAAGGATTTTCATAATAACATTAGCAGGTGATCTATGGCTTAGTAGTGTTTCCTAGCAAAAGATTTCTGGACATTTTAAACAATCTAAAGTCATATCATGTTTTCATTCTAGAGTGAAGAAATCTTCAGAAAAGAAAACTTTTCTGAGCCACAGCATGGGAACTTTAGTGTTGTTGCTTTATCTACCATTGATGCTTTTTAAAAATTGTCTCCCCATTTGTTTAGTGCTTACATTGGCAAGTTATGTTTTCTGGTGAAGCAAAGTTAATTTCATTTCATCATCATAGACAGGCACTCATTTAGACCCCAAGCTACTTGAAGAGATTTTATATAAATATTTGATTAAAATAGTGGCTTTCTGGCTCTCAAGAGAAGAGGCATAAAAATCTTAGCCTCATTTATAAAGCACTCTGACTCAGTCTAATAAAACAGCAATATCTATAAGAGCCTGACATGTTAAATGCAAGTTTAGTAACTTTGACTCTGAGTTGTTTTATTTCTACTCTTATTCTTCCTATATTTTAGGTATAAATTTTCATGCATTCACCTAATTTGTAGATGTCTACAATGTGCATAAAAATTATTTTGTGCTAGGTTGTGGTATAAAGAGTTTGTAGTTTAGTTAGAAAAGAATAAATAAAGCTACATGAATAAATGAATGCTAGATACTAAAATTAAAATGAAATCATGAAAAACAATAGTTTTCTATCCTTCTCTTGAAAGATTTGTGAAGATAAAACAAAAAAAGGGATGAATAATAGTTACTGATAGACTATGGAAGAAATTTCTACTAATTGGTAGACTGTTGTAACTGGATTGAGGACATAATCCAAGTCTGCTTATGTTATACTGCTGGAAATAACACAGACAACTTACAGTGAAGGAAGATCACATGGACTTTTCTCCATCAGTTCAGAAGTGAAAGTTTAGCCTGAAGAAAATGATGAAAAAGCATTTCTGCTCCATTGGTGAGGTTTTTGAAAACATCTTCAAGTGCTATTCTTGTAACTGTGTCCCTGCCTCTATGCCACCTTTTATAATCATAGGTAATTAAAGTTTGAGAGCAATTGGTAGGTGGTAGGCAAAGGATGATGTAGAACTCTTAAGACTTTACAATATTCTTACATAACACAAAAATAGAAATAGGAAAAATAGTGGGTTATAGGGCTTATTTTTTCTATATTATTTATGTTCTTATAAAGCAAGGAATTAGTTGAACAAGCCTGTGATAGTCCTATGTGAGGCTAACAAAGATATTGTCCAAATCTCTAGACTCAGAAATTTGGTCCAGGAAGTAGATCCAGTTACTTGAAATGAAGAAAGAATAAGACCAAACGCAATGCACACACCCTACCTACTAATGGCTGAGCATGGTGAGAGCTCCTCTCATTTGATGAAGAATAGATAGAAGATGTCAATAATAGATAACCTTTGGATAAAGAGTAAACTTAAAGGTTTAGAGCTTGAAAATTATTTTGACAGGATTTAGGAAAAAAATTAAGAAATGTTTGTGGTTCTCCTAATAGTATTGAAATAGTTAAAACATTCCGGAAACCAAAAGACATAAAAATTGAATACCATGAGATTAAAAGACAAATGAGACAGACATTTCCCAATAAGCACACCTACAGTTGTCTAACTCAACCCTGAAGAAGCCAGAGAAGAGAATGAAGAGTTGAAGCTATTATGTACATGTGTAAATTTGCCAAAATGAAACTCAGTCATCTGTTTAACCAGTGAAAATAAAGTGAAAAATAAGGAAAAGAGAGTTGAATCATCATAGAAATATTAAATATCTGAGAAACCTATAGGAAGATAAAAGTTTGCTGGTTCCTTGAAGAGGTGAACCAGCTGCCAAGAGTAAGAGGAGAGAGCTGGTCTATTTACCTACATGTCATCTAGGAATATGCTGGGAAAGGGGAGTGTTAATTGTGATCATTTTCTCTCTCACGTGAAACATCAAAAAATATTATCCTCTTTATCACCACCACAAGAGATGCCGCATTGCCACACTCTGCTGGGGTAGAAAAAGTTGTAAGTACTTCTAGAAGGTAGCCTGGGCCAGTTTCTTCTGGGAAGCATATAGATGTTTGAAAATGGGTGCAATCTTGCCCAACTTGAATTTCTCTTTTGAAATGAGAATAAAAAACAGTATACCACTTTGCTGCTGAAGACTTCCTTTTTGTTGTCATTTTTAACATTTTTATTATTTTATTTTATTAGTACATATTTGCAGTACTTGAAGATTTCATTCATCTTTTAGAGTAGATACATATACATGATACAATCTGTTTCTATTTTATCCTCTTCCCTCCTACCGCCTCACTCTGCCTATAAATCTCCTTTTTCCATTTTCATTCTTGTTCTTATTCTTAGGTCATGTTTATGACATACAATATTTACACTTAGTGATATTCTTACTTCCCCTTCCCCTCCAGCTTGCCCCTTTCCTGAGGTCTCCTGGTCCTCTTCCCATTTTCAAGAGATCTATCCTCTTGTTTCCTTTTATCCATTCTTTATTATGCTGTTTGTTTACACTTTGCCTTACTCATGTAAGAGATACCATGTGGTATTTAAGCTTGTGGGTCTGATCTGCTTCACTCAACATTATACATTCCAGTTCATCTACTTTCCTATCAATGTCTTCTTTATAGCTGAACAGTATTCCATTATGTATAGATATCACATTTTCTTTATCTATTCATCTGTTGATGGGCTTTTCCAGTGTTTCTTCTACCTTAGTAGCTAGCTAGCAGCAATAGTTGTCCTAACAAGCTCTGCAAACCTCCAACTTCCTGGACTTTCTGTCTCATTTCTGCCTTTAGTTACATTGATCTTTATCTGAGATTTCTCTTTGTTGTAGGACCATGTTAAGAGCTGGATAGAAAGACTAACAACATATTCACTTCATGTAGTATTCTTTTAAGTCATCCAATACTTCAGTTTAACTGTCTCTCTTCCTCTGTTTAGGCTATAGTATTCTTTTTTTATTTCCTAAATGATCACTAAGATACAATATATACATAATTTCCTTCAATGTAACATTTTTATTTCTTAGTAAATTATATACCAGCTGTCAAAGTAAAGCCAAAGTTTTGAGTAAAACCTGAAGAAATCAGCTACATTAGAGATTTAATCCCTCACTTCTAGACCTAGCTCATTAAAAGAAGGAAAACTAGTCAAATCACTTGTAGTTTTCTACTCTTCTAATATCAATATAAGCCTTTAAAGCCCTTTTCTTTGTAACACAATCCTGGCCTCCACTCTTCCTGCTGAAGAGAAGTTTTGAGAGGATCTGCAGTTTCCCTCAGCTGTGACTGACTGTGTGCTACAGCCAAGGATTGGGCAGTTGGACTAATGGGATCTATAGAAATAGAAATTAGCTACAGACAAAGCTGCCATGAGCTTCAGTTACTCACCACATTAAGAATATTCTGTGACCAGTTAGTGTATGTAATTAAAAGCCCACCACACAACAATGAAATCCTGTCTGTATAACATAAGCTTCTAAAAATCACCAAAGAAAAATGACCTTGAAAACCTCTTAAAGGTCCAGCCTGATCCCACTGGAAGGCTCCCTTGTGTTACTTCGGTTTGAAATTTCCCCTCTGTTTCATTTCTCAGTGTTCTCTGACAGTGCACCAAAAATTACTAGTTTTGAAAGGAAATCAATAAATAGCAGCCTCTCCCTCAATTAGGTTCCGAGAAATAAGACAAAAAGTCATTGAACAGAGGCTGACATCACTGGGCGCATCCGTCTTCTCAGTAATAGCGCCAGTGCAGATGAGATGAGGGCGGGAAGAGGAGACCACGTGCTCTCTGCAGGCGCCTTCCTTCCTGAAGGAACGGCAAGCGCTGTGCCAGCCGCACCCAGTTGATTTCCAAGGCCCCAGTTCGATAAACTCACTCATTTTCTTCTGAAGAGAAAAGATCAGGGAGCTAAAGGAAGACCAGGAATATCACAACGCAATTGCTATTTCCACACACATGTCAAGAGTGTGGGGAAGTGTCTTCTAATAGTAAAGGCATTCTTATTTCTAGGTTAATTTTCAGGTTAAATGGAATTCAAATATTATATTCTAGCAAGTTTAATTAATGAATCTGAGAAACTAAAATATATGTGAAAACTCAAGTTTGTTTGGTTTTTTTTGTACTGGGGATCGAACTCAGGACCTTGCACTTGCAAGGCAGGCAGTGGAACCAGTGAGCTAAATCCCCAGCAGAAAGCTCAGCTTTTGTAAAAGATGAACACAAGGGTTTACAAAGCTGTAGTAACATAAACCATGTGATTGTTTATGCGCCACAAATATGCAGGTCAGTGGACAAGAACTGAGAACTCAAAAACATGTCCAAATATAAATAGGAATTTGATATGTGACAAAATGGCTGAAAATACTCATAGGACACAGATGGACAGCTTAGTAAATGTATTTGAAAAACTGACTCACAATAAGGAAACAGTTATATCCATACTGTCCTTCAGACTATATAAAGGTGATATCCAGATGGACTTACAGACCTAAATGTGAAAAATATAACTGAAAATGAGGAAAATGTAGATTATCTTTGTAACTTCTGAGTGGGAAAGCTATTCCTCAATAGAACTATAAAAGCACAAATTTCAATATTAAAAAATAGCAATACATTTGACTACCACAAAAGTCATGGATCTTTTTTCAGGCACTAAAATAGTTAACAGATTGGGGAATCTGGAACAGGTATCAGAATATCCAAAATAATAAAATATAAATGTCATAAAGTATTGAATTAATGAACTTATATTAGCAAATAAAAATAATTATTCTCCCCAAAGGAGCAAAGATATAAATAAATAATACACAGACAGTAAATGGCTAGCAAATATATGAAAAGGCAATAAAAATTCATCAGTAATGAATTACAAATTAAAATAACATATCTTTATAGAGATTTTTAACAATAAAAAACTGTTAAATTATTTAGAAAGTACGGAAAACAAAAGTTCTAAAGCACTTCTGATTGGTATGTAAGCTACATTGGGCTCTCTGGAAGGAACATGACAGTATTTAATGAAATTAAATGCTGTAGTGCAGCAATATTATTCCTCAGGTTTATTGTTTTAATTAGGTTTATTGGCACAATTTTGATATACATAATGATCACATTCTATCAGACACAGATGTGTAAATATTGCATTGTTTCTCTGGTGTGAGAAACTGAAAGGGCAAATAATGACCAAAATATATAATAGAAATTTTGAAATAGGAAGAAAATGTTCAAATGGGTAGGGGCACCATGGAGGAGGAAGGGGGAAAGGAAAGAAGAGAAAAGAAAAAAATGAGAAAAAAAAAGATAAAATAGAAACAAAGCTTTTGTAAGTAAGGAGGGGAAAAGGGAGGGAGAAGAAGGGATTGGAGAAAAAAGAAGAATTAATATATATCATGTACATGTACAAATTCCCTATGATGAATGTATCCCTCATGTTTAGATAGCAGAGAACTTCCTAATAGGTCTACATGGGATCTTACAGAAATTTATTGCAGCACTGCTTGTGCTGTCTGGAACAGACAGACATAGTATCTATAACTTAGAGAGTGGGTATGTTCTAAGTGATACCAAGGACCTTGCAGAAGGCATTTGTAAAGAATTTGATGTGCCCCTGGTTATTTGGATTGATTTTTTTCACAAATAAACCAACTTTCATAGATACTGTTTCGTATTTATATTTCACCTTCTTCAAGAACCTTAAATGCTTTACAGACATTATTTCTAGTTAATCCCTACAACAACCCTGTGAGGTAGGTATTACTCCCATTTTACAAGACAGAGAGACTGAAGCACAGAGAGGTTAAGTGACTTGCCCAAGGTCACACAGTTAAGTTCACTGAAGAGCCAGGACCTGAGCACCTTAGCCTCTCAGCGCCCAGCCAAACACCTCATGAGAGAATCTTTGATGAAAAGTATCTTTAAAATAAAGTATCAAGAGTAGTACGTTATGAAAATGAGCTCTTCCTACTGCCATCCAACAAACAAAAACAAACAAACAAAACAACCTATGTTGATGGTTAGTTGCTACAAGACCCATACAGTACAACATCTTCCCTCCTCTTTCCTAAGCCTCTTGGCTCCTGTAATTGGTAAAATTTGCAAAGCAGAAGCCATATGACTTAGAAGTGGAACTTAATTTAGAATATTTACTTTTAGTTAAGATAATTTATAGAAGTCTTTTAAAACAGTCTGCAATGGAGTGGGAAATAAAGAATGAAATTTAAGAACCTGTAGCACATTATTATCATTTTATTGTAAATAAAAACAATACTTGTATGCATCAAATAACTTTTTTCACAGCTACATACTTGTCAAAATACAGATGCTAAAACAAAATGATTGCCTATAATGGGGGACATAGGAATGGAAATTGGAATCTGCTTGAATGAGCTATAAACCATTTCAGGTGTTGTTGAACATGAGTTCTGAATGGCAGAAGTCAAAAATTATGTACAGAATTATAATATATAATATTTTAAGATTTTGAGAACTCTTACCCAATATTGTATAAAATTTGGAATATTAAATACACTCATTTTTTTTAAGAATATGACCTTAATTGTAAATACAGGATTAATTATTGACACTTGTTACTGATGAAACTTTAAAGGTCAGCATTGGAAATATAGCATTTCTGGCTTTATTTTGGATAGAAATTAAATATCTTGAGCTTGTTGAAATTGCTTTGAAAGTTGTTTATTCTTCTCTATCAGCATATTTGGGTTAGAATGGCTTGCTATTTTGAATTTTACTTACAAATATTATTTAAGAAATTATTGCCTCAATTAATGTTGTAATCAGCCCAATAAAGATTAAATAAATTAACAACTATGCAGTAAATTTGTCAGAAAAGTGAAATATTCTTACTCATGATTTTTTTTCAATATTTTAATTTTATTGGTACATTTTAGGTGTACAATAGGCTGGTATTCATTATTGGGAATTTGCACCTTTGCATAATATATCTTGGTTCTTATTTTTTCCCCATTCCCATGTCCTCCTTTCAATCCCTCTACCCCTCCCTATTCACAAAAACTTTGTTTCTATTTTTTTTCTTTTCTTATATTTATTCCTTTCCCTTCTTTCCTTTACCCCTCACCTTCCACTTCCTCTTCCCCTTTGGACCCTTTCTTCTTATTTCACATTATCTATTATACATTTTGATCCTTATTTACACTTTCAGTTTCTCACACCAGAGAAACTATTCAGTATTTCCATTTGGTATTGGGAATTACAAAAGGTATTTACCATTAGACTTTGCTATTTTGCTCCTAGCTTTTTATATGATTGTCAAAAGGGAAGGTTGAGTCGATGTGATTTTCTATATTAATCAACCATATCTATGCTTTCATCAAGTTTCTAAAGCTGCTTTAATTTTTTTCCTTTTATCCTGTCTGTTTATTCTGATTTTATTTGATGAAATGTAATTTTGAGTGTAATAATAAAACTTGGAGTTTACATTTTTCTTTTTTCAAATATAATTCTGTGTTCTATATTATATACATATTAGCCAATCTTGTGAAAGGCACTATTATGCTATATTCCTTTTTACCTCGAGTAGTTTTTGTCCTGTAACTCAAAAACATAACTGAGATATAATTTTCAATTTTAAACTTTGTTCCTCTAATTTCCTCCCCTCATAGAGGGGAAAAATAGACTTGGGGACATGAAAAACTTAAAAGGCTGCAAGGTCATACCCTAAATTTGGGAAAAACCATCTGAGAACTGGTGGTCTCTCCAATGAGAATGCATAACCCTCCAAGAATATAATGGAACAGAGGATGTCACAAAATTATTTGAATGCACAACTGATTTCAAACATCTACATTTGTGATTATTTGACACTGCATTTGGGATTATCCTGTGTCCTTAGCCTCCTCGCACTATTCTTTCAAGCCACAGAAAAATGAGTAGAAAAAACATATACACTAAGTTGTCCAATGTTAAGCCACATATAGACAAGGAAATTTTCCTGCCTCACATATAGAAGAGAGTAAGTCATTAAGCTGTCCTTACACTATTGCTGAAAAATTAAAGTTGCTGAAACAGCTGACAGCTGGCTAAGGTGAGAAACCATGACATGGCTTTCACGCACACATGAGACAGCAAAATTTTAAAAAATGACAATGAATTGATTGTGTGAATAAATATGAATAAACATAAACTCTAGCCTAGGAAACATAAACCTTTAACTAGAGCCAATTTTTCCAAAATTACTTCTAACTATAGGAAAGTATTAAGCAAATATGAATTTAATGGAAAAAGAGTTCAAATCTGAGATATTAAAATAGGATGAAATTAGTATAAGATATGAAATAATAAAGCAAGTGATAATTAAACAAAAATGAAGATCAAAGGACACAATATTTATGACTGAATATCATAATACTGATGCTATTAGTTATATTGTTGTAATATCTATTATAATATAAATCTGTCTCTGACATTTTGGTACTGGGGATCGAACTCGGGACCTTGTGCTTGCAAGGCAAGTGGTGGCACCATTAAGCTAAATCCCCAGCCCTCTGACATTCTTGTTTTTCTGTACATAGAGAGATGTTTATAGCAACATCATTTATCTTTTCTATCACAGGCAACTGACAAAATCATTTGTAGTAAGCTACTATACTCGTTTATCCAAAAAGTGTGATTTCTCAATCGGGAATCCATATCATCTTAAATTAAAAAAATTTTTTTTCAATAGTATGTCTAGTAATATGGTCTAAAATAGATCTAAAATGTTTGCCCAAATTCTCATGTGTGAGTAAGATGATTAGATCATGGGGCACCATATTCATCAGTGGATTCATCCACTAAAGAGTTCAGTAACTGAGTTCATTTAGGTTCCCAGAAGGGACACAGAAATGAAAAATCCAAAAACTTGTGGTGCTTTGTCTATGTGTTACATCAGCTTCTGCTGAGATTTACTTTATCCCTTTTTCTATCAACAATTGTGTTGATTTCTCTTCCAGGTACAATTATTGTCACATAGAAATCAGTTTTCCTTTAAAACAGTGTTGGTTACATTATAACTTTTATTTTTATGGGAATTTGAGGATTTCAACACAGTAGGGTAAGAGTTAAATCTCATCAGTATTATGTAGAATGCATGTGTACTAGTCACTGAATCTTTGGTAAATTGTAAGTTCTGTCCCAATTATTATGTGTTGGTTATTATAATATATTAGATTTTTTCATGCAGAATTAATTTTGTTAGTTAGAAATTTCCCTTGAGAAGGTGAATTTTTTAAAAAATTCAATATTCTTTCTTGATTCTTTCTTAAAATTACTAAGTGGCTATTATTCTAGCACAAAAAATTCAGTTGAAATGTTTGAGGTGATCTTGTAATACAATATGAAATATACATTAAGATGAATATTAAATATACATGTAGAATAGTTATTGTGATCATATCTAAAAGATAAAGACTAAACAATTATGTTACAACTCTATGTGGACAAAAATTGTGCTTAACACCGTCGTCACAGAATAGCATTGCACTTACGAAGCTTCCATTCTAAGTGGTTGTCAGGTTATAATCTGGGTTAATTGTATTTGATTGGATTTTTAAAAGTGAAAAATTTATTTTGCCACAAGTCAAAATCACTTTTCTAAGATTCTGTAGGTACTATGCTGTCTTCTTAAATGGTTCTTTCTAATACTTGTGTATACTTTGTTCATATTCTCCTAATAGCCAATTGTAAAGCAAAGCAAAACAAACTTTTTAAAAAATCTATTATTTCCATGGATCACATTCTGTAATGCTTATATTTTTAATATTTCTAAGTGAAATAAAATGTTTTTAAGTAGTTTCCAAATTGAAAACTAAAAGTACATTTTTAGCCAACTTTAATGATTTATGAAAATGAAAGGCTCCTAAAAGGCCCCAGAAAGCTAGTTTTGTTTTCCTTTTAAAAGAATATATTTCTAAGCTAAATTTTAACTTTGTAAAAGCTGAAATTAAAATAAAATAACCTTTTACAATTTTTATTTATAAAAACACTAGGTAGATCATACTCTAAAAAGAGACTCATTACTTTACCTATTACCAAAAACGACCTTGGTACTATAGAGGATTTGGTTCTTTATGTGAAATGATAATCAGCAGATGTCATCTGGAATGGATTGTATCTTGCAGGGATCAAAAGGAATGCACACAACTCTGGATTTTGTTGGCGTTTCGGGGTTGGCTAGAACAGAGTCCTAAAAGGTAAAATTGCATGGTCAAAGTACAATGGAGCAGGATGGACTCGTCCCAAGATGAACAAAACAGAACTAGCTCATGGTGCAAAGAAACCAGTGTTGCAGGCAGGAAATTACAGCTTGGATAAATATAATAGTGAATGGCAAAAATGCAGAGTAGCATGGTCAATTTGATATATAATGTGATCCTCAAATGTGACCTCATACATGATTTTTTATTTTCTAGTATGTAATTTTAAATGTAAAAAGAAATAGGACAAATTAATTTTAATAAACATTTTATTTCATTCTCTATCTATCTATCTATCTATATATCTCACAAGCATATATGTCAACATGTAATCAATACAGAAGTTATGAGATGTTATGTATTTTCATTCTAAGTCTTCACTATCCAGGAAAAGCTTTTCACATCATATTTTATTTTAAAGTAGCCACAATTTAAGTGCCATATGTGGTCACTGGTTAGTGTATCAGATATTGCAAGTCTAGAGCCATGAAAATAATGTTAAAGTGAGAGACTCTAGGATTAATTCATCAATAGCAAGCTATGTCAGGGACCCCTTTGTTGCAGTGCACAAAATGGGAAATTTAAAATTTTAAACATTCTCAGCCTCAATTCTATTCTTACTTGGTCATTCACTTTTTTTTTTTTTGGTACTGGGGATCAAACTTGGGACCTTGCACTTGTGAGACAGCTGGCAGAACCACTGAGTTAAATCCCCTGCCTTGCTCATTCACTTTTTGAACCTGAGATTTTTTGACTATGTAAATGAGATAAACATTGAATTATGTGCTCAATGTATCTCTGAGATATTCTATGAATGAGTAGTTTGAATAGAGTCAGTGTTATTCAAAATATTATAAAAATTTAGCCTATTACTCATAAAATTGAGAGAAAAAAGGATGTAGAAATTAAGAGTACCTATCTAGTCAACACAAACTACATTTCTATTTTGATGGTTTATTTCTCTTGTTTATAGGGAATTTCTATTTCTATTAGTTAGATTGGAAATATATGAAGCTATCAAATAAATATATTTATGCTGAAATTAAAGAAAAATTAAAGTTTTGAATCTTAAAATATTATCCACAGGACTTATATATACCATTTATTTCTTTGAATGGAAAAAGAAAACAAGAAAATCTAAGAGAAATTGAAGTTAATACAGAAAAACAAGCTGGAATCATCCCAGTGAGGAGGAATAGACAGAATCCATGAGCTTGTGATTCCTCTGTTTCTTTAACAAACTAAATGTATATTTCTGCCACTCTTCTATTAAAAGAATTGTGCTGTAATTATGTATAATTAGAAATGAGAGAAATATAATAATGTATGCATCAGCCATCTGTTTATTCAAAATTAGCTGTAAATCAGTATATAGGAGAGGTAACTTTAAACAAGATTAAAATATACAATTAAGATTAACATCATGAATGCTTAATAAGAACTTTATACCTTCTTTATGGCCATCCACATTTGTCTAATTTCAAAGATTACATTTTGAAATTAAACAATAAAGTTGTTAAATTGTATTTTTAATAGTCATGTTGGGGCCAATCATTTCATTGTTTCTTCATGTATTTGTTTTTCAAATCCAAAGCCAAATATTGGCTTTGTTATTCTTTTCATAAATTTGTTATTTCTTATGTTTATTCCTCTAGTCTTATCATTATTTGTTCAGGTTCAATTGAAATTTGTCATTCAAGGTTTGCATAATCAGACTTACTGATTTTTGTTGTTGTTGTGGATGTTGTTGTACATACTGGGGATTGAACCCAGCCACAGCCTTTCACTAAGCTATATCTCCAGCTGTTTTATTTTTTTTATTTTTGACCCTGGATCCTGCTAAGTTACTCAAGCTGGACTTGGATTAGCCATTTTTCTGATTCAGCTGTCAGGGTACACCACCATGCCCAGCTTATATTTTTCCTATGTACATATACAAAGCTATACATTTCCCTCTATTACTTTAATATCTTTTAAGACATGTTGAATGTAGATTTTTCATTATTGATAAAACAGAAACATTTTTAAGAAATATATTTTTTAAATTTCCTTTTTAATTGCCAATTTTGTCAATAGGTAATTTATACATACATTTTTAAAAGTCCAAGTATATTGTAATTAAAAATATTCTCCATCAATTTCTAGTTTTATTTCCTTGTGATCCAAGATCAGATTCCATTGATCCTATATAATTTGAATATACTGAAATTTACTGTACTCTGTTTTGGATTCAGCAAATGATGAATACAAATTTTCCACATGCTTTGAAGATAAGGTACCTTTATTTTGATTATTCTGTAATTGCTGGACATATAGTGACTCCTATACATATACACACATATACATGCACAAATAATTGCTAAAAGTATAGTTCAGTCTTCTGTATACTTACCACTTTTTGTCTTCTGCTTTATCAGCATGTAAGAGAGGTGTGATAAAAAGCTATACTTGCTGATTTTTTTCATTTTTTCATGTATTTCTGTCAACATTTGATTTATAAATATTGTGGACATAATATTGAGGGAACATAAATGAAGAATTGCTATGCATTTGTTGTGGATTGTAACTTTTATCATTATGAAATATGCTACTTTATCTCTAGAACTTTCTTATAAAAACATAAATTTATTGTATTTTGTGTTTAATACAGTTTAATGATATTTTATTTATTGGAGCATTTAATGCTTTCATATTAATGTAAATAATGATTTATTTGGGTTTTAAACTATCTTCTTACTTATCTATATGCTTGATATAGCCTATTTATTTTACATTCTGTTTTTTTGTTTTCAGTCTAATTTTTCATCCATCCATCTACTTGGAAGTTATATACTTTTATTATTTATTTAGTTGATTTCTTTATTATTAAATAAACATATAAATTATTAAGATCAAATATTTTCACCATTAAAATCTTTTGTACAAACAAAATACTAAGAATACTCTAACTCCAGCTAACCCTTCACAACAAAAAAACATTATAAATTTAATTCTATACTTTTAAAAAATTCAAACAAGATATTATTATTGTTGGATATAGCCAGAATTCATGTGAACTTACCCACATATTTACTATTGTATATTTTGTCTGCATTTCCATGATTGCCAGTTTATTTAAAGACTTTTAAGAAATTTAAGGAACAATTTTCATTGTTCTCTGTGAGAATTTATTTGTTAGATTGCTGTTCCTTTAAATATAATCTTAACTTTTTCATGGTTACTTTTAAGTTTCTTTTTCCTTGGTATTTAATGACCCATTATCTTGATTGGTATAATTCTTTTCTACTTTTTCTTGTACTCATAGAGGTGATTTAAACCTACTTTTTGATGGCTGTAGTAAGTTTTGAAAAATATTATTATAGCATAAAATTCTGCTTCATCCCTTCTTTCTATTAGATTTACAAGGGATAAATTTAGATCTTATCACTACATCACTTATGTTTCTAACCCCCAGTTTTTGTCTTTTGTCTTTTATCTGTTTCATTCTAGATGTTTTCATCTAACCTGTCTTTTCTATTTAATACATTTTCTCTCAAATTTAATTACAATTGAATACATCTATTCAATTCTTTTCAGCAGGATTTTGTTGCTTGCCTTTTTAGGAACCACTAGGATTTATTTATTTTAACCTCACCTTAATTCTTCTTGACACCAACCTCAGATGAGAAAAGATTTTCCCCTTTTGCATTTGAAGAACTGTGTCTTTGTGAGTGGTAGTGAACTGGTCAGATGCACTGACAAAAAATGAAAGACTTGGGATTGGAACCCAGGTGGAGCCAACTCCACAGCCACTGTACCCATATGTATAATCAA